>NW_025401041.1:4954403-4965027 GCF_015345945.1 Tribolium madens
AAAAAAAAATATTTTTTTAAATGGCAACCCACTATAAAATCATTTTTCTCATAAAAGCTATACTCTAAGGATTACAACTATCTACTTTATATTTAATTTTTTCAAAAAAAAATTTTCCCATAAATTGCAATTTTGACAAAAAAAATCGCATAACTCAAAAACAAAACAAAATTTCGTTCTGAAAATACGATCACATTTTTTATATTAGTTTAATTTATATTAATTATTATTTTCTGGAGGCAAATGATCAAAAATAAAACCAATTGGTTCCATACTTTATATTCACCCTGTATAACAAATTAATTACAAAATATGTACAGTCGTAAGCAAAAGTAATACATACTATACTATTTATGCCACACACTGTACATTTGTACTATAATTTTCATCATTATAAAAACAAATGATAAAAATAAAACGTTAAAAAATAATTTGCTTTCCTTTGAAAATTAAAAATCATTTATTCAAAATTTTGAATAATAACAATAATGAAAATATAATTACACAGGAAACTATGTACATTTGTGTGTAAAAATACTTACGTTATTTCAGCCCATTTACATTGAAACACCTTGTATTTATTTTTTTATTTATTTTTATTTTTAAGTTCATTCAAAAAGGTAATTTTTTTGTTCCTGTAATTGTAATAATATGACTAATAATCACCAAAGTTATAACAAGAGATTGTAATCTTTTTATTTTCTCTCTACACCAGACAAGGAAATTAAACCTAACAACTTTATTTTTTGGTAAACAAACAAAATTTAAAAATTTCCAAGACAATAATTAAAATCAAAATTTTTGTCAAGGCCAGTTTCCTATTCAATTAAATAACCATTTCCATTTAGTCATTTAACGAAATTTCCCCTAATGAAATTTAAATGACTGCCAACCATAAAACACGAAATAAATATTAAGTCATTTCCGGTGAGGTATAAAATTGCAATTGCATCTTTCACTTGACAAGAGGTCAAAGAACTTGAATTTCCCACAGATTCAAGGCCACTTTTAGTAGGAACAAGTCAAGGTTTGTACAGAGACGGACTTTCACAAAAATGTGAGAAAAATTATATTCGAAAACTTGATTCCATTCTCTAAATGTCAAATATTTATTTCAATTTTAAAATTTCACTTCAGTGACCTTACACAAAGGGACTTGTTTTCCACCTTTCAGTATTACCAATATTACAACACAAATTTCCCAATGAATGTCAATGCCAACCGTTCACTTCCTCATTACAGATTTTTGGACCTTTATCAAAACTTTTCCCCAAGTTTCAACACAAAATCAGTATCATCAAGGGCGACATCTCCCTCCCTGACCTAGGTTTAAGCCCTTCAAGCAAAACCCTAATTTACGAAAAGGTAGTATAGTAACACCCGGCCTTAAACACCTCTAAAGCCCACTTTACACAGATAAACGTCATTTTTCACATTGCTGCAACAGTCCGATTTGACGAAAAAATCACAGTCGCCACTGCAATTAACGTTCGGGGGACACGTGACCTCCTCAACATGGCCAAAAACTGTCAAAAACTACAGTCATTTGTTCATGTCAGTACGGCCTACGCCAACTGTGTTCAAAAAGAAATCAACGAGGTTTTCTACCAAATGCCAATTTCAGCGCAAGGCTTGATCGAATTGGTCGAAACTAGACCAGAGTCGACTTTGATCGAACAAACAAAACTGATTATAGGAAATTGGCCCAACACTTATACTTTTACTAAAGGGGTGGCCGAAGACGCTGTGAAAAATTTCGGAAAAGGGCTTCCGGTGTGCGTCGTGCGTCCTGCAATTGGTAACACTGTTCGCATTGACAAACATTGTTACCAACTGATTTTTTCCAGTAATTGCAACCTATAAGGAGCCTTTACGCAGCTGGATTGACAATCTATATGGAGCGACGGGGATCGTAGTAGGCGCAGGGACCGGCCTACTAAAAACCATGCACTGTGATAAAACCAAAACAGCCGAATTGGTCCCAGGCGACTATGTGATTAACAACATGATCGCGGCATCTTATAAAACGGCAGTAGAAAAAATAACCGATAAAATTCCGATTTATAATTACGTTTCGAGCGTTGAGAATCACCACACGTGGGAGGATTTCATGCAGAAATGTCAATTATGGGGTGAAGAGGTACCAACAATACGATGCGTGTGGTACTACTGCTTGATCCTAAATAAATTCTACTTTGTTCATTTTTTGTATAGTATTTTATTGCACTTTTTGCCGGCTCTTATCATGGATTTGGGGATGGTGTTATCGAAGCAACGGCCAATGTAAGTATACCCGAGGCGAAGCCGAGCCATTTAACATACTTTTGCCCACAGAATGGTGAAAATATACAAGAAAATCACCAAATTCGAAAGTGTTATTTCGCACTTTTCCACCAACGAGTGGAAATTCCACAATGACAACACACAGGCCCTTTGGAATTTCATAAATGACGACGATAGGGCCATGTTTCCTTTCAGTATGAAAACGCTAGATTGGGACGAGTACCACAAGACCCATGCGCTGGGTTTGAGGCAATATTTAGTCAAAGATGACATTTCCACACTTCCACAAGCCAAAATAAAATGGAAAAGATTCTATATTGCCAACAAAGTCATCAAATATCTTGTGTTCAGTGTAATATTTTATGTAATTTATTCGATTTTTTTAACACTTTTTAATCACTGATTGGGTTTGTAATAAAATTGTTTTTTAATGAGCAAGTTTCTTGAAGGTTACCCAAGCTTGAAAATATTAAGTAATAAGTAAAAAATTGTTGCAAAACTTGAGGCAAGTATTGAAAAATTTAAATTCATTTAAATATACAGGATGATTCACGAGGAATAATGAGCCTGACCAAATTTTCGATGCAACCAACATTACAGTTGTCGCAAAATAACTTGCGAAGAGTAATGGTGGTTGCTTCGAGAATTTGGTCAGGCTCATTATACCTCGTGAATCACCTTGTATGTACCTACAGGCAACCACCATACAAATCTGTGTTAATTAATAAATCAATTAGTAGTTAATACAGCAATTAATTAAAACAAAAATGCATGTTGTTAAATAAAAATATGTATGTAGACAACCACCAATACAATACACTTCTGTATATGAAGTTGCAGACGTTTTATTTTAACACGAAATTAAAAATTCTATAACTGTGTATAATTAGTTGCCTAAACACAACTACTATACTTGTATTTTTTTTGTTTATAAAGTTTTGTTAATGCAAAACTTTCTATGCTCCAACAAGCTTTTATTAAAAATATAAAATTATATTAAAAACATAAAAAACTTTTAAAAGTTCTAATAGTGTATAACTGGTTGCATATACAACACAATTAATCTTGTATTTTTAATTGTTTACACAAAATTCGTAAATCCAGGACTCTCTATGCTCCAACAAATTCTTATTAAAATTATAAATTTCCGCTGGTAAAACAGCCCCAACCCCGCACAACAATTTAATAAATAAATCGGAAAAATGGTGACAGTTGTGTTCCACTGGATTAAATTTACAAGCCCTGAAACCAATTATAAAAAAATAACTTAAATAAATAAGTAATTTTACAGCCAATTCGCGTCATTTTTCAGTTTTTCGACCAATAATTCGACTTCAATTTTTGTCAAATGCGTTTTCCCCACTAGTTTTATCCGACTTACGGCTTCCTCAAAGTCCAAATCTGTCACATATTGCGGTCGTAATTTCTACAATTATTTTATCACAAGATTAACAACAAATAAAAAATAAAAAATAAAAAATACGGGTTTGTGTTGTTCGATTCCGTTCTCGCCGTAACTGTATTCACTTCCATGGACGACAATGCTGGAGTGTAGGATAACTATTGGTTGGCAACACTTAGAAATAAAATAACAATGTTGCCAACTTACCTTCATCATCAGTCAAAATTTGCAAAAATTCATCTTTGCACCAACAATGAGAGTCTTTGTTTAAATCGTAAATGAATATTTCGACCGAATTTGTGTACATCTCAACTTTTATTAAATTGAGATTTTAATTCTCTCAAAACATTATTATTGTGTCAACAAGATAACAAGGTTGTTTTGTAAACTCAATGATAACGTTGTTACGTTTTATTTGTTTTGATTTATTCAACTTCTTGCTAAGAATATAGTCGGCTTTGCTCAATAATTGCATAATTGGGAAAACCAGTTTAATTTATTTTTTATTTTTTATCATTCAAAAAGGTCAACAATAGACACTCTTGCCAACAAACGATTAAAAATATTTGTAAAAATCTGCCCAAAAGCCTCCTCATAACTCGACTTGACGTCACCAAAAACCTCTTTGCTGTTGTCATTAAAAACTTGATTAATCTTATCACCCAACTCCTTATCACCATTAAACAAATTATCAAATTTAAATTTGATTAACTCTGGCTCCATAACAAGTCTATTTCGGACAACTCTGTAATATTTTCGACCACCCCTCGTATATTCTTCCAACCAAAAATCAAAAAAATATTTGATTTTTTCTGGAAAAAAATTGAAAAAATTGCGTAAAAATCGTAGTTTGTTACCAAATATGGCCACCCCAGGCCCATGACCTTGAAAAGGTAGCACCAGAATCGTCCCATTGAAATCATACTCAAACTCGAAAACCAGTTCGGGGAATAACACATCCAATGTCACCGTTTTTTGCCCAAAATCAAAACTGGATTTTTTTACAAAATTTCATTTTCCCACTCACTCAAATTTCGAAAATTGCCCCTTGGAGTAGCCCCAAACTTTCATATTTTTGTAATTTTGCTGAAATTTGGTGGGCCCATTTCCAGGCGCGATGGTCATCGATGGTACCTCTAATGGGTCAATGACGGGCAACCCCACCTCTTTGATGGGTCTAGTGAGTTGCCTTACGGCATTTTCGACCGCTTTCACCGAACACTGACTGAAATTTGGGCCTTTTCGGGGACATTTTTGAAACGTTGAGGCTAAAAAATTGTGAAATTTTGACCCAAAATTAAAAAATACTTACGCAACTCGTGCGATAACGAAATTGCGAGAAAGCTAAACCAGATTAGGAGTCTCATTTCTGAGTGTTTGTCCTCAGTTATGCCTTTTAATTGATAATTAAATTAATTTCATTACATATTCGTAATTTTTTTCATCGCGTGTTGACTTTAAATGCCGTTTCAAGGACAAATAAACAATTTCCCAGATTGTGAGAATTATTCTAATGAGTTTTATTAATTTTAAATCAGGTGTCGTAAACAAAAGTGACAATAAATGATCTTGGACTGTGGACAATTTGCAATATGTTAAAATAACAAGAAAATTTAATTTGACAATCAATTAGTTTTATTTTCGTATTTATCATATTATTTGTGTAAGAAAAATAAAACAAATAGCAAAAAAACACGTAAAAACTCAATATCCCACTTGTTTTATTATATTTTTTGTCAACAGTATTATACGGGGTGATTTTTAAATCACCCAGTATATTATATTTTCTCATTTAGTAATAATAAAAAATCAAATTTTTTATTACTAATTAGTAACAAAACAGAAAATCAGTTCTTTCAACTCGGCAATTTCCGAAAATCCCGCATTGTGATTGGCTAGATCTAACCACGTGACCTGTCACATAACCTAAAAATATTTAATGTTTCCGAATTTCAAAGTTTTTCAAATCTGCAAAATGCTTATTTACGTTGCAACAAATGCAAAATAATCAATTATTTACATAATGTGATTAATAAAAGTAACAGCAAACACTTGTACGTCCTTTCATTGCATCAAAACAGGTTTCCATACAAATTAAATAACAATTCTTTCTCAATATAAATAAACATATGGTAAAAAAATTTCATCATTCGCCTAGAAACCATGAAAAAGTTAACAGTTTTCTTATTTTTTCTCGTGTTGTTAGCTTTGTGCGAAAATGCCAAGCTTCGTAAGTAAAAAAATTGTAAAAACTTCAATTTTGAGTGAATTTTTAAAGCTTCAACTTTCAAAAAATGTGACGTAAGCAAACCCGACGTGGACAAATGCCTATCTGAAGCGATTAAAAATGGTATGGAACAGTTAACAACACCCATCAAGAACGTGGGTTTGCCCAACATGGAACCATTAGAAGTACCAGCGCTGGTCATAGGGGCTGGAACCGGTCCTGTCCAGTTCCAACAAAACTACAAAAATTTGAAAATTTCGGGTTACACAAAAATTAATTCGCTTGAAGCCACTTTCAAGGATAACCATCTCAAAATCGATGCCGAATTTCCCGAAATTAAACTAGTTTTCGAGTATGAGATCAATGGACGGATTCTGGTACTGCCCATCAGTGGGAAAGGACCAGGATCGATCACCATGGGTAAAATAATTATTTACACAATTTAAAAAAATTGATTTTGAATTCCAGTTAAGCCGAAATTCGTCATCGATTTTCCTCTCCAAGAGTACGAAAAAAATGGTACAAAGTACTACAAAATAGGCAAACAAAGCTTGTCAATTGAGCCACAAAAAATGCACTTCGAATTGGAAAATTTGTTCAATGGTGATAAGATTTTAGCAGAAAATGTGCTCCAAATCATGAATGATAACTGGAAAGAAGTCTACGGAGACGTCCAATCGAGCTACGAAGAGGCCTTCGGCAAGATATTTAAGTCCATTTTTGATAATTTCTTAACCAAAGTGCCAAAATCTGACTTGTTTGATGGCGTTTAGAAAAATAATAATAAATAAATAAATACTTGTTTATTTACAATGTTTTTTTGCGTTGAACTAAGTAAATAAAATGAGCGCTACGACATACAGAGTGCTCCGACTAACCCCCCTATACAATGATAATTGCCTGGAAGTGCCGCCATCTTGAAAACATTTTCATTAAACAAAACAATCATAACGTAAGAGAAAAGCTGTGATAACATTTTATCTGCTCTTTTTTTCGATTTTCCATATACATAAGTTCAGCCGTTTTAAAGATTTTTAGACTTTTTTGAAAATTTTCGGATTTGAATCCTCAAAAACTTGGCCATTTTTAACGATTATGAAATCTAGAGATTATAGAGACTAAAAAAGTGCATAAAATATTAATGAGTCGAGTTTTAATAAATTCAGAATTTTTGGAGTTTGGAATTCACTGGTAAAATCGTAAAAATGATCGATCAAACTTTAGAGTCGCAAAAACGCTTGAAATATGAGCGTCTAGGTGTAAAATCATACTCAACAGTTTTTAAGATATCGAATAATAAATATGTATACATGCAAATGTACCTAACCTCAATTTTTAAATTTTCATTATACAAGGTGTTCCACGTAAGACTTTCACGTCTAATATCTCTGTTATTTACCAACTGATTTTTATAAAATTTACAACGTAGGTAACTTAGAAGGTGGATTTTCAATTAGTACGAATAAAATTACTTCAAGATAAAAATAATAATTTTAATATTAATAATAGTTAATCACTAAAAAATAGACCTCCACACAAAAAATTAACTAAATCACTCGTCTGAATAAGCAGAAATCTACAATTTTGTTATAATTTTTTAAAGAATTTTATCAAAGTTAACTCTAAAACAATAGTTTAGTGACTCCAGGTACCATTTTGTAGGTACAACCCCGAAAACTTGTAGTAAATTAAGTTAAAACAGTAAATCTTGGCATATTTTTGGCTTAGTAAAAAATTCAAACCGACTGTGTCACCGACAGAAAAGTTTAATTGTCAAATATCATTCATGATGACAGTAAAAGGTAGTTTACAGTAAACTTTTTGAAGTGATAGAAAAATACTGCCCGAAATTTTAACTCCGCAACTGTACAGGTTGGAGGCAGCATTTTTTTTATGCCGACCATTACCAAAATATTGAAAATATTACTTCAGATTTTCTGAATCAAAAATAAAATGTAAAAAATTATTTGATGAAAAAAAAAATAAGAAAACAATTAGCATTTATCAAGGCAAGTTATACAAAGTGGTTATAAATGATTTTCATCTAGCCAGCTGTAAATTTTCCATGTAAAATAAAAAATGTCGCTTTACGAAAATAGGGGTACCTAGTTGTTTTAAGTCTAAATTAAAAAATCGCCGTTTACTAAGCGTCCACTTCGAAAATAGACTTCAATTATAAACTTGTTGTCTTCCAAAGTATACATTTTTATCAATTATTATTGAAAATTAGTTGAAAGAATAAAAGTATAATTAACAACAATCTATTATTAAATAATAAGTGACACTAATGACGAAACTAGAGTTTTCAAAAAAAATAAAGCGGCACAAATAAAGTTACATGCAAAAAAATCCAAAGCTGGCTAGATGAAAATCATTTATAACCACTCTGTACATTTTTAAGTAAGCATATTACTCCAATAGGAACTAGCCAATGGTCCCTTTCTGAGGCAATTAATATTATGAGACATTAGCGGATCATCGTCAAAAGTTAACAATAAAAAATTTAGAAAAGCTTGCCATTCGATGACAACTAATAGTTGTGACTAGTTTGTGTTAATAAATCATTTAAATATTTTACATTATTTTTGCATCCAAAAAATTCTGCATATTTAGTGAAAAACCGCATATTTTTTTCTTATATTTCTCTTAAACGTTGCTTATAAATGCGCACATTTTCAGTAATTTTATTGCATAAAAATCCGAACGCTAGTTATCACATTTAAAGCATGCGCATGCGCATAAAAGTTTATATTTTCTTCAAAACACCGAAAAGAATTTTACACCTCAAACAAAAGTTTGGGATTTTATAGTCAATCGACGACATTTCGGCGACTCTGAGTTATTCGCACCAATCGTACTTTTCACCACAGAATCACTTTGTATAAAAAAAACAACACACAAACACTATTTAGGTCACCTTTTTGTGACTTTTTCAAATCACACGCGACGTTTACCATCGTTGTTGTTCGATTTTCTCAGAGTGTAAGCCACATTTATGCGAAATGTCAACAAACTGTCAAAAATCCAAGGCACCCTATGTGAGTGATGTTTTTTCTTTATGGCACTTTTACGCTAAATGTCAACAACTGTCAAAAATCCAAGGCACCCTATGTGATGTTTTTTCTTTAAACGTTAATTTAGGCCTTTTTGAGCCATGAAACTCACGCTTTCGATAATTTTTTGGTTAAATTTTAGTTTTCTAACATGACAGATATCCGCTCCGAGTACCAGATATTGATCAAAATTTTTTTAATAAATACAAAATGCAAAGCTAAGAACATTTATTTTTGCGATATTACAGACCCCAACCGTCAAACAGCTCAACAATTGGTATTTTATTTAAGAGATTGTTAAAAATAGCGCCAAAGATTTGACTAAAAGCCTCCTCGTAGCTTCCTCTAACATCATTGAAGACTTCCCTCCAATTGTCATTCATGACTTGGACCACATTATCGCCCAAAGTCTTATCACCATTGAATAAATTCTCCAGATGAAATTTGATCAGTTGTGGTTCCATTAATAAGCTTGTGTTGTTCACTTTGAAATATTTTTTCTTGTTTTTCTGGTACTCTTGTAACTCGAAATTGAAGACGAATCTAGGACGTCCTAAAAAGTGTATAAAACCTGGCCCTTTGCCATAAATCGGCAACAACAACATTTTCCCGTTGATTTCATAATGAAACTCCATTTTGACTTGGGAATAGTGCAAGTCCAAAGTTAGGCGTTTTTCCACCAAATCAAAACTGCGAAAATAATTAATTAACTTCAATTGATTAAAATCAATTGCAAATTACTTGACTTGAAGTGAGTCAATTTTCGTCAAACCACCGATTTTGATATCGAAATAGTTTTGTTGGAATTGAACAGCTCCACTACCAGCTCCTATGACCATCGATGGGACTTCGAGTGGTTCCAAATCGGGTAAACCAACGGCCTCCATGGGACTGGTCAACTGCTCGATGGCATTTTGGACCGCTTTCCCCAAACATTCGTTGTAGTTATTGTCTCTCAAGTCACATTTTTTGAAACTTGGGGCTAAAAAATTTTGTTTGCTTGAATTTTGCGCTGTTTTTTAAACTTTTTCAATTCAGGGAATTTTGCGTCGGTTGGTAACACGTAGTGTTATTCTTTCATGTTGTTGGTGAGTTTATTGGTGACAACGGAATTGTCACCAACATTAAAAACAAATAATACACTAGTCTGTTAACGCACCCAAACAAATTAAAAACACAAAAAAAAAATGTTTTTTGGTGACAAATTATAATAAATACTTACGAAGTTTGACACATTTGGAAAAATGTATCAAAAAGAGAGCTGTTACGAAATTCTTTCTCATATTGTGGCACAATTACAAATAAAGAAGTAATTTTTTTGTTCTAATATAAGAGGAGTGTAATTACATCGTTTGCTGCTGATTTGAAATTGTCACACTAATTATTCCCAGAAGGATAAATAATTAGATTTAATATTCCAATTATTATAATAATATATTATTTTAGTTTCAGTTTTCGACTTTGTTTAGTAAAAAAACAACTCAAAAACTATAACAATTTTATTTCGGATTATAAGTAAAATAGTATATTACATACCGAGTGGAGTGCTTCATTTATGTCAAGATTTTTTTTCCACTGATGCGATTAACAATTTGATATAAATTTGAAGTAATTTAACATTTTTAAAAGGCGTGTTAAAATCACATTTTAAGAGCTATA
>NW_025401041.1:4965857-4973934 GCF_015345945.1 Tribolium madens
ATTATAATAATATATTGTTTTAGTTTCAGCTTTTTTCAACTTTGTTTAGTAAAAAAAAAACAACTCAAAAACTATAACAATTTTATATCGGATTAAAAGTAAAATAGTATATTACATACCGAGTGGAGTGCTTCATTTTTGTCGAGATTTTTTTTCTACCAATGCTTGTATACAATTTTACTTTCAAGTAGGGCTAGATTAGAGGTCAGTAATGAGACACTTCCCAACCATCCTTGAGGTCAGAAATTCGACATGGGTGTGAATAAAACTCATTTCTCGTTTATATTTCATTATCACAAAGGGCAAATTACAATCATTAGTCATAACTAACCTGGCCGAAATCAAACCATAGAAAAATTAATAGTGATCACTTATTTACAAGTATGTTACATGTCAAACCGGTCGTCACAAACACAATTAAGTTAGTGATTTCTAAGCTACATAACTATACTCTTCGCTTGAATGTGGTGTCCTTTCAATATATTGTTTATCGATAAGCGACTCGATACACTTTTTAATCAGTTGAACACTCGGTGCGAAAGAAACTTTCGATTGTGCATAAACCTAAAAACCACTCATTTAAACCCCAAATTCGACATTTTTTCCTCCTCACCTCTTGTATTAACGCATTATGTTTAAGTATTTTCCTTGATTTCATAATCCTAACGATGGCTGCCTGCAAATACATTTTTCTATCTTCTTCAACCGAATTCATCGTTTGTTCGATCTCCTGGGGCGACTCTTTTTGCACAGCTGCATTTATTCGAAATTTCGTCCTCTTATTATTATATTCCATGTTTAAACGTAGCACTGTTTCAGGTTTCAAGTCCTAAAAACAGTAAATTAAACGAGAAAATGATGTGGGCGTGGCTTCACCTACCGTACTGTCCGCTATCAATAATTTACAATCAATTAAACTAGCCGCATATCTGTGATACTGTTCCGATGTTAGCTGTAAACTCTCCCTAATCTCTCTAAATGTGAGCGAATCAGTGTGTTCGAATAACAACAAAGTGGCCATTTGAAACGTCTGCATTGTCACTAAATACGACTTTTTCAAATGTCCCAATTTCAGTTCCGCTTGACATAAATTGTGTAACCATGTTAATTTCCGGCCGTTGAACCTATTATGATAGAAATTTTCAAACTGGAAATTGGATAAAACAACATTTTAATCCAAGACACGCCCACTTGTTGTTCTCACTCACCATTTGGACGCTCTTCTCCAGTTGTCTAGGATACGTAAAGGGCGTGGTCATCGTCTGACCCAGTGGCCACGCCCCCGCTTGTAATACGTAAATACTGAAATTGATTCCGAGGTCGATGTTGTCTTGTTTCAAAAATGCGTTGAATTTGTTGTTGAGATCTGCACTAACCGACATGTCGGTAAACATTCGATGTAATTTACTTGTAAATTCGTAACCACAAGCTTGTTTTAAACGATTTATCATGGCTTCTTCGGCGTCCATACTTTGAGTTTGTTGGTGGATCAGACGTTTGGCCAACATTCGAGAGTAAAATTTTTGAAAAACGTCCTTGTCGTCGATATACTTGAAAATTGTTATGCTCTCGGCGAGCTTTTCGTCCACCTAAAAAAAAAAATTTTCATTGCCAACGAGGTGGACAAATTTTCATTCACTTTTCATAACCAACGAAGTAACCAAAATGTCACAATGCAATTTGTTACTTTGTTTTTTCAAAACCAACGAAGTATAAAATTTGTTTTTTATTTTAAAATTAAAAAATTAGTTAAAACCACAAACAAAAGTGATAAAAAAATCAATAAATATTTTTCGTGATCAGCGCGGTAACTAAACACTTTTAATAGCAAAAATAAAATCAGGTTTGTCAAGCCAAAGGCGAAAAACGAGGCCCGAAAATGTGAATAAATAACCACGTAGCCATTTATAATTTTTTCATGGCCAACGAGGTGTACAAATTTTCACAAAACCTCAGTATTACATAAAAAATGTTTTTCATAACCAACGAAGTAACCAAAATGTCAACTACAAAAAAAAACCTTCGTCACAATGCAATTTGTTACTTTGTTTTTTCAAAGCCAACAAAGTATAAAATTTGTTTTTAATTTTAAAACAAAAAATGAGTTAAAACCACAAACAAAAGTGATAAAAAAATCAATAAATAAATATTTTTCATGGTCAGCGCGGTAACCAAATACTTTTAATAACAAAAATAAAATCACTTTGCAAAATTAAAGGCGAAAAACGAGACCCGAAAATGTGAATAAACAACTACGTAGCCATTTTTATTTTTTTCATGGCCAACGAAGTGTACAAATTTTCACAAAGCCCCAGTAGAAAATAAAAAAAAACGTTTTTCATAACCAACGAAGTAACCAAAATGTGAACTCCAAAAAAACCCTTCGTCACAATGCAATTTGTTACCTTGTTTTTTCAAAACCAACAAAGTATAAAATTTGTTTTTTATTTTAAAATAAAAAGTGAGTCAAAACCACAAACAAAAGTTATATAACAAAAAATTAATAAATAAATATTTTTCATGGTCAACGCGGTAACCAAACACTTTTAATAACGAAAATAAAATCATGTTTGCCAAGCTAAAGACGAAAAACGAAACCCGAAAACGAGAATAAATAACTACGTAGCCACATTTCATTTTTTCATGGCCAACGAGGTGTACAAATTTTCACCAAGTAGAAAATAAAAACAAAGTAACCAAAATGTCAACCATCAAAAGCCCTTAAATTATATATTTTTTATTTGTTTCCCCAGTGGTCTATGAAAAAATAAATAGCCAAATTTAAACTTCACCACACTCGAAGAAAAAAATTGTGACTATCAAACCAATTAAAATTATCACAATGCAATTTGTTATTTTGTTTTTTCAAAGCCAACAAAGTAAAAAATTTCTTCACTTTTCTCTTTTTCACGACCAACAAGGTGAACAAAAAATTAAAAAAGTAAATTTTTCATAACCAACAAAGAAACTAAAATGTCGACTACAAAAAAACCATATAAATAATATTTTTATTTGTTTCCTCAGTGGTCTATGAAAAAAATAAATAACCAAAATTAAATTTCACTGCAATTTGATACTTTGTTCTTTAAAAGCCAACAAAGTAAAAAAAAATTGTTTCCCCAGTTGGTCAAAAAAACACTCACCTCCGAGTCACTAATCCCTTTACTTGACTTCCTCAACAAAGCGTCGCAATACTTGGCCAAAAATTCGGGACTCTTACATACAGGTTTACCAAACTTATAATTAATAACCGAACTACAGGCCTTATCCAAGGCCCCCATAAAATTCTGATCCGACTTAAACACTTCTTGAATCAACAGTTTATACTTCTTATACACAGCCAACATATTCTCGACAAAAGTTATGTGTATATTTTCGGTATCAATATTACCAACAGCCTGAGAAAAAAATCACTAAATTGATAAAACAACTCGAGAAAAAAACATACAGTCAATCCTTGCATTTTGATGTGATCCAAAACTGTATCGACAAGAACAACCATTGCATTTTGGACACTCTTGAGCAGATCGTACATATTGGAGAGATCCTTTTTGCGCTCACCCTGTACCATAGCCACACATTCGCTGTATAAAAAGTCCAAATGTTCGGCCACCATGTGTGTCTCGCACCGTTGGGAGACTTTCGGGAGGGAACTGGTGTGGAGGAAACGACGTGCACGAAGGAGTTCCTCCTCAATTTTCCCCTTGACTCGCTCCATATACAGGGAGACGTTTTTCTCTTGGAGAAGTTTAGCAGCGTCGCGTTTGAAGTGCTCACCACTCTCTTTGAGGAAGGGCTCCTCGAACAACTCCTGGTAGAGCTGCAGTTGGCCCTTCTTCTTGTAGCCCTGCACCTGGTTTTCAACAACTTTAGTTTTCACAGCCCACGGAGTAAACAAATTTCATTAAATTTTTTTCCCAAATATTCATGGCTATTTCTCATAGCCAACGATGCAATCTGAAGAATGTTTAAACAAAGGAATTTTTTTATGAATAAAAAACATCTGTGAGCCATGAATTTTTTTTTGCCTCAAAATCTTATTTTTCAAATAGCTTTTAAACAACTTTAGTTTCATGGCTAACGGAGTAAACAAATTTCATGAAAATTAAATGTATCATATTTTCTCCCATATATTCATGAATTTTTTTATTTTTTACTGCCAACTTATTTAGAAGTAATAAAATAGTGTCATATTTTTTCCCAATGTTCGTAAAAGAAGTAAAAAAAATGTTTAACAAGTGATCGCAAAAAGATGACAAAAAAAAACATTTCCTCAGTGAGCCATGAAAAAAAATTCCCCTTTAAATAAAGTTAGAAAAATACATTTTTAAATAAATTTTAAGCAACAATGTGTTAACTAATATAAAAAAAACAAAATTTTTAATTTTTGCAAAGCCACCCAAGTAACATATGTAAGAAAAGTAATATGAAAAAAATCAATAAAGAAATATTTTTCATAGACAGTGCAGTAAGCAAACTTTTTTAATAGCGAAAAAGTTCGACAAAATATTTAACAAAAATGTTTACCCAGTTGATCAAAAAAATCAAACAAATTTTCACATTACCTGTGAGTCATATTTTTTTTTCCTTAAAATAAATCACATTTTTCAAATATCTTTTAGTTTCATGGCTAACGGAGTAAACAAATTTCATGAAAATTGAACGTATCAAATTTTTTCCCAAATATTCATAATTTTTTTTAATTTTTCACTGCCAACGTATTTACAAGTATTAAAATGGTGTCACCAATTTTTTCCCAATGTTCGTAAAAAAAGTAAAAAAATGTTTAACAAGTGATCGCAAAAAGATGACCAAAAAACATTTCCTCAGTAAGCCATGAAAAAAAATTTTCCCCTTTAAAGGGCGTTAGAAAAATACGACATTTTTAAAGAAATTTTAAGCAACAATATGTTAACTAATAAAAAAAGAAAATTTGTTATTTTTCAAAGCCAACCAAGTAAAACATGTACCAAAAGTAATATGAAAAAATCAATAAAAAAATATTTTTCATAGCCAGTGCGGTAAGCAAACGTTTTTAATAACAGAAAAGTTCGACAAATTTAATTAAAAAAATTGTTTCCCCAGTTGGCCAAAAAAATTAAACAAATTTTCACATTACCTGTGATATAAAAAAAAATTCCTCAAAATAAATCACATTTTTCAAATAGTTTTTAAACTACTCTTAGTGTCATGACTAACGAAGTAAACAAATTTTATGAAAATTGAATGAATCAGATTTTTTCCCAAATATTCACAAATTTTTTAATTTGTCACTACCAACATAAAAACTAGTTTACAAATATTAAGATAGTGTCATAGATTTTTCCTCAATATTCCTAAAAAAAGAAAAAAAAAACTGTTTGCCAAGTTGATCTAAAGGAATTAAATATATGTAGTTAAAAAAATACAACAACAATATGATATCAATTTTAACTAATACAAAAAAAAAGCGAAATTTGTTTTTTCAACGCCATCCAAGTACAATAAGTAACAAAAGTACTATAAAAAAATCAATAAATAAATATTTTTCATAGCTAGCACAGTAACCAAACGCTTTTAATAACGGAAAAACTTCGACAAATGCATTTAAAATAAATTTGTTTCCTCAGTTGGACAAAAAAAATCAAATAACAATTTTTCACAAAGTTTTTTCACAATGAAGTAAACAAAATGTCAATTACAAAAAAAGTCTTTAAATTATAGTTTTGGTTCATCAGTGATCTATAAAAAAAATAAAAAATCAAGAAATTAGAAGAACCCATGATTTTTTTAATTTTTCACTGCCACACAAAAAACTAATAAATATTAAAATAATGTCATAGGTTTCTCCCCAGTGTACGGAAAAAAGAAAAAAATTGTTTGCCAACCTCATCACAAAAAAGTCCCAAAACAGTGACTATTTCTCATAGCTGCCTACATAATTAAAAAAAAGAAAACCTAAACCTAAAATCTTATTTTTTCATGAATAAAAACAGACGAAAAAACATTGCCTCAGTGGGCCATGACAAATTTTTTCCTTTTTAAACAAACTTAAAGAAAGAAAGAAATTTTATTTCAATTTAACGAAAAATAAAAGTGAGGTTGGGTTACCTCGACGAAGCTGAGAATGGTCCCCCTGACCGCGTCAATGGGTATAGCGCATGTGTTTTGCGCCCTATCTTCCCCTATAGCCTCCAGTAGCAGTTTAACAAGCCTTTGCCCCAGAGGGGCTATCATCCCCGACTGCCACACTTCGAGTGCCAACTCCCCAATTTCCATCTGTTCGCCCCCTGACGAATCCGAACTCCCATAAATAATCTCAGCATCGGAGAGTTTCTGAGTCCTGATGTGTTGTTGGTTGAGGTACAAGTACAAACTGTGCAAGTATTGACTCCCCACGGAGTACTGCGACCAATAATGGTAATAACTCTTGACCAAATTGGCCTCCCCCTCGTCCTGGACTTGCACGAGCAACTTCGAGACATGGTCGATGAGGTACTGCTTGGTTTCGGCGTACAGACGGTCGGCCATGGGCTCGGGGTGGGCCACACAAAGCGAGTAGACGTCCCTGGACAAGGGGGCTAAAGTGAGGTTAGAGTTCCTTGAAATGACTTACGAGAAGCGGTCGTTCCATACGGGGCGAGGGACGTGGTCTAGGGTGATCACCCCCCGAATGGTGTCCCGGATGGACCCCCAGGTCGCGTTGAAGTCCACACGACGCGGTTTCAGAGACATGACTGAGCGTTTCTAAAAATAAAACCGTTTTTTCTGATGGTTTCTAATTTTTCAATTTAAACATTGTTGAAACTACGACGAATTGGGGTCAGTTTGACGTATGAAATGACAGTTGGTTGGTGACTCCATCTTGGATTTTCGAAAAAGGGGCTTTGAGGTTAGGAAATTTCGGAAAAATGCAATTTGGACCATTTTTACACCAACTTAATCAATTATCATTGTTTCGTGCATTCGTTTTATTTTTTTTTGTCATTGAGAGAAATGTTGATGAGGTTGGTAGTGGGCGCCAACGCATGCCTTGATGACTTGGAATTTTGACAACAATGGAATTTAATTTTAGCGTTTATGCGTTTTATTTTTCAGTGGAAAATGCCACTACGTCATTTCTGCGACTTTTCAAAAAATATAAAACATCTGGAGGAGATTCTATATAAATAGAAAGCAAAAACGTCACAGGACAATAATTTTAAAAAAAGATATTTGAAAACACTGCCAATGTCACATAGACAAAAACACTAAAACAACATCAAATTTTTCTTATTTGCAAAATGATCATATAAAATTGTGCACACTTGGCACCTATTCTATGCAAAAATGACACTAATAATCATAATAATATTGTTTAATCAATATTACACGTATCTCCTAAAACAGAAATCTTCTTTATAGTAGTATAAAGAGTTGCTCGTAAGATGGCGCCAGAAAATTTTACTTAAAAAGAATTATTTTATTGTTTATTAACAATTAATTTAAATGAAGTTCTTAACCAGATTAAAAATTGGTACTAAAGTGTTATTTAATACAAACCTCGTAGCCTCTAATTGTTATATAAAAAAGTAAGTTTAAAATAAAAAATTTGGTTGCCAAGTTGGCTCAAAAAAACTTTCAATTACTAGAAAAGAGAAACTTTGAAATGATAAAAGTAGAACGTTCCATATTTTAGCATATTTAAGTATTTAATTGTCTTAGTAAGTGTGTTCGTTGACCTGGTTGTATAATTGGTTGAGAAAAACACGTATGAACCTATTGAATAATTTATTATTTGGTAATCATAATAATAAAGTGTTAATAAATAGATAATATCAATATGTTACACTGATAATTATAGTTAAACCTTTTATACAATGTCGTGAAATCATGAATCCACTAACAAATTTACAATAACGCTAAACCCCATACAGCCGCTCTAATATATGACATCTAACACATAAATCATGAGTAACCTCCATAAATACGGCGAAATGTCTTTATAACTTTGTACAGAGTTTGTTTAAAGCCTCTAAAACCGTAAAAGAAAACCAGTGATTGCCCTAACCTGAACGACTCTAGCCGTTGTTGGCGGCCCCGGTGGCGGGAGTGCCCG
>NW_025401041.1:4973989-4988795 GCF_015345945.1 Tribolium madens
GCGGCCTCCTTGTCCGGCATGAATTTCACTAGAAAAAGGCGGGGTGTTAACGGGTGGGAGGAGCTAACGCTACAAGGGGCGGGGACCAATCGGATTTGTGTGTGTTAAATCTGTCTGTCTTTCATGGATGATGTATGAGAAATCGTGCACTGTTGTCAAGTGTTGAAATGTCAAAATGTAACGACATGCTTAGATCTGATTGGTTACCTTATCATCCGGCGAAGGAGGCTTTGGTGATGGAAAAAACGCCGGCGATTGGGTGCCATATTATTTATTTCGGTCTCATACAGTATCGAACCAATCGGCACAAGCGAAACTATTTACATTCAATTGTGATTGGTCGAGCAATGAAACGGGGGTTTATACATCATTTTTTTGGCTCATTGCTCGGCCGCGATTGGTTAGTATTCTACAAAACATCAAAAACCAAACTTACACTGAAAAAGTTAACCTAGTACAACGCAATCGGGTCAATTTTTATTAAGTTGACAGCACTGAATTAACAATTACACTTGATTACACTAGTTTCAATTTTATTTTATTCCTAGAACCTCCATTTTATCAACGATTTCGTATGTTAGGTTTGTTTGGTGTATTTTAATGCCAATTTTGCATACTGGAAAAAACCAAACAGTTAAATCAGTTGCAAATGCCCCACACAGGCATACCAACCATGCAACATGCAAGTCACCAGTGACTCTAGCTCGAAATGCGTGAAAAATGAAATCGGAAAAAATTAAATGATTGAGGGGGTGGGGGGAAGGGGACACTGAGGACCTTTCTACGACAGAAAGACAGACAGAAGCCACTTTACACCAAAACACAAATTTCGTATTAATTACCGAATTTCGTAGCGACAGGTTACATGAAGTTCACTATGGAAAAAACAATTTTTTTTGAATCAAGTCTCGACGAGAGAGAAAAAGATAAAAGAAAAAGTGTTTACTTACTGATGATAATAATTAATATGACCAAACCGATAATTCCCATGATTATCATCATCTGCAGGAAGAAAAGTCGTCATTACTTACGCACTGACGCCATGTTGAATTTTACTTACCTTGAGATTTTGCAGCCAAAATTTTCGTTTGAGTTTACCGGCCTGCTGCTCAAACTGAGACGCCCCTTGTTGCAACGCATCTGAAACGACAACGCTTAGCTCGGATTCGCATCACAAAAAATAATTGTGGTTAAAAAATTTCGAACAGACCTGGTATAACAGCAAAAGATGGGTCAAGATATGAAAAATCAAAGGTGATACTACTGAAACCGAAATTGTGTTTAATGTGTTTTAACAAATTTATTATCAAAAATTTTTAGTTCAAACTTTTAGAAATTAATTTACAAAAAGTGGGTCTACATTCTGTCTTTTATTTCTCCAAATTTGGACACAAAGCTTTGATGACCCCACCTTTTGTCTTTTCAAACTTGATATTATACCAGAAATACCCGAAAAGTGTTAATTTATAAGTGAAAATAAACTCCATAATTAACTCACAATTAAAAATGTGACTTTTCGCACTGCTTGCTTTGACTAATAATTTTTTAAATGGTTGAATTAAAAAAAAATATTCAGTACTTATGAATGAATCTGGAACCGGAAAACTGTGTTTCCACCAAACTTAAAGAAAGAAGGAAGAGTCCAAGTGACAAGAAGTGAAAATCGATAAATACCGCCAGGATATTAATGGTTCAAGAATGTCATTCAAAGCGGAATTCTGACTGTAATAAATTCCCGATGGACTTTTATTTATCTTTTTTTTATGTGTAGGTACAGTGGTTTCAGAGCTAACGTGGCCCTCATGCGCCGCATTAGCTTTGTCGGTGACTGTACCTAAGAAATTTTTTTGTGCCGGAAGCGCCCTAATCGTTTCCCTTTTGACATTTGGCGAATGTGTGGGTGCCCTAATCGATACTTACCGGCCCGATCGTCCAATTCGGACAATTTCTGGTCCCTTTCGAGGACCTTTTCGACGTTGGTTTTCATAATATCGACGACTTCGTCAACTTGGGCTTGCGTCTGCTGGAGGCGTCTTTGGGCGGCGACTTGTTGCGGCGTCCTCGGCCCCCCGACGATGCCGTCGTCGCCGCCCCCGGCCGCCGGAGCCCCNGCCGGAGCCCCGAGCGAGTCCCCCGCAGACCTAAACCGAAAACGCACCTTTACAACACACAGCGCGCCTGCGCCCCCCGAAAATCAATCACACATTTATGGCCCGCCTGCTCCCAAGACAGTTTTAGCCCCCTTTTCACCCAAACTGACCAATCAAGTGGACTAATTTCTCGGGGGTTTCGATAAAATCAAGTTGGCGTTTTGAATTTCAATTGGTGATTGATTTAAGTGGATTTGTTGGTTGTGTGATAAAGCGTCGCGACGCCCTTATCACAATCACAAACTCTTATCAATACTCACATTTTCTGTGTGAAATTTGTTCAAAAACGGCCACAACACTCGCACACAAGATCCACGGTTGATTTTCACTGTATTGATGTTTCGTGACGTCACACTGCCGTCTAACGCATGCGCACTACCAGTGCGCATTGTGATAGGTCAGGCACTTGTTCATTAATAAAATGTCAAAGAGTGGGGGTGAAGGCGCCAAATTCAAACACAAACTACTTCCAAATCATTTATTTCGGTTTATTGTAGTAGTTTGAAGGAACAAATGGCATTTTTGTAACAACAGCTGAGTAGATTTTATCGCGGATTTTGAGGTTATGTTTAGTTCCATTCTTACTAAGATCAGTAGGGACATACGCCATTGCGATGTTTTTCCCAAGACTTGGTGATGGACAACCGGATGTAACCGAACCGATTTCATTACCATTGGAGTCAACAATGGGGGTTCCATGTCGGGCTGGGGGGCCCCCATCCGCAATCAATCCGACCCTTTTCCGACTTGCACCATTCTTGATTTGAGAGACGATAGTCTCCGCCCCTGGAAAATCACGTGACTCGCGACGACGTTTCGCCACGAGCCACGTCAAGGCGGCTTCGATGGGCGTGGTTTCGCTGGTAAGATCGTTACCATAGAGACACATTCCGGCTTCAAGGCTGCAAAAATTGGAACGCACCCGGTATAACACCAAGGTTTGAGCTACAAAAGGTGAGAGCATTACCGTAACGAGTCCCTTGCGCCCAAACCGGCCAACTTGACCGCGCCATCCTTCATGATTTCCCTCGTGATGTCCACTTGTTTTATCGCCGGCATTGAGATTTCAAAGCCATCTTCGCCAGTATAGCCACAACGGGTGACTCTACATGCCCCACAGCCACAAACCGTGGCTTCCGTTGACGTCATGAAATACAATTTTGACAGATCGACGTCGATCATTTTTTGTAATACTTCGGCCGCTTTCGGCCCTTGCAGGGCTACCAACCCGCGTTCGCTCGGTTCGAAAAACTTCATCTTGATGTTGGAGTTGGGGTTGGATTTTTTGTGGTTGTCGAGGGCTTTGAGGAGGTGTTGTTGGTCTTGTTTTTTCATGGCGGCGTTTGAAACGACGTATAAGTGGTCGTCGGAGATTTTCGTAATGATGAGGTCGTCGAGGACGCCGCCCTTTTCGTTGGTGAACACTGTCAGGGTTGAGGTGTTGGGGGGGAGGGTTTTGAGGTCCGCGGTGCAGAGAGATTCCATGTAGGCGAGGCAGTCCGATCCTGAAAAAATCCGGTTTGAAATGTTTAGAGCGTGCCTGGTATAATAATCGCAAGGTGGATACGCGAAAGGTGCGACCATTGAAAATAAAATGCAATAAAACAAATTGTTTAATCCAAAAATGGTTGTCGTTATTTATTTATAATTCAGTATTGGTTGCGACATGTCGGGAACTTACTGCAAACATGTCATCAGAATTGGTGTCTATTACACAATTGCGTTTAATTTTGTGAGTTTAGACAATATTTTTTGATTTTTTAAGTTTTTTTTAAGGTGGGAGGTTTATCACAACTTATCAAAGGCATTTCATACTTCCTTTCAAAAAAATCGCACTCAAATTACCCAATTTTTTACATAACTGGAGGATTATTTGTGATTTTTTGTGGGATTTTGCTAATGATCGGGTCTATCAAGGTTTGTATAAAAATTTTGGTAGGTAATAATAATTATTTATATAAAAAATTTCAGGAGAATTATAAATATATTTTAATTTATTTAATATTGACCATTCCTGGCCTCTTATGTGTTACGATTTATTCAGGAATGATGATTTATCTTCCAGAATTTGTCTTTCTTTTTGTCACTTTATTGGTTTTAGTTTGGCCAATGTATTATTGTGTCTATTTATTTTACAAGAAATTACTCAAAAAACACAACTACATATTATCATTAGAAAAAGGTATGCAAATGACTAGCACGTGAACATTTTTCTAATTACAATTGTTACTAATTTATTCCAAATGACTCATTGTGTTAGCAATTAAACGATTCGCAATTAATATCTTAATTGTTAACAGGCGAAAAATTGCAATTGATTTAATAAAGAAACCAAAACTTGTCATGTTTAAAAAAATTATTAAAAGTTTTTTAGTACGTACCCGGTATAAAGTCAAGTTTAGAGAGGTAAAAAGTGACATCATAAAAGTATTTATAAATTTTGAAGTAAGAGTCGATTTATTTTGGTGTATCCCCGATATAATATTAATTCAACGAGACAAAAAGTGAGATCATTAACTCAAAGTGTCAAGGTTGTAAAAACAAAGTAATGATTTATGGATTTTTTAATTATTCAATTGTAACATTACAAATTCCTTCCATGGTGCAAACGAGAGGTGAGCTCATTTTCAACAAAATGTGTAAAGAAAAAAACCACCGTTAGATAACATAAATATTGAAATAACTTAATTAGATAAAAAAAAGATAAAAAGAGCTGCACAAAAAAGTTGTCTGCGATTAACTTTCACAATTTCACTTTAATTGACATTTGCGACAAAATAATATAATCTGATAATATTTAAAACCCCCAGCGACTCATTTAAAAATATCTCTAATCATTTGTTTACACAGTTGGCGAAATAAAATTAACCGAAATTAAAGTCAAGGCCATCTCCGTTATCTTTTGCATAATTCTGATGAAATTGTGTGACAAATGATTCGCATTTTTCCGGTGTTTTCCACTTACCGGAGATTTCCGTCTGTAGCATATGCGAGACGTCGAAAAGCGAGGCGTTTTTCCGGGTATGTAGATGCGAGGCGGCAATCCCCAAATCGCTGTATTGCACCGGGAGCATGAACCCCCCGAAATTGACCATTTTGCCCCCATTTTCCACGTGGAAATCGTACAGGGCCGTAACCTCCGCTTTTGCATCACTGGCGAAGCCCCTGCGGAGCACTCTCGTACCCCAATTCAGCACTCTCGACGACAACATGACCACTGATGAGGATTTTTATCGAGACGGCTCTGAGGTCATTCGATAATGGGAAAATAAAACAAATATTTTTGCTTTCACATAAACATACATTTATATATTGTATATGTAGTATATAATGGTATATGTGACGTCACTAATTACTTACTAAGTTTAATCAACACGAAGGTCGAGCGATAAGTAACACATTTAAGTCAACATAATTCGAAGTGAGACCAAATTTAGCACCATAAATTAAGGAAGTAAAAACACATGGGTTTCCGCCATATTTCTAATTAAAATCAATAGGACGCAGTCGTGCCAACTGTGCACTGGCAACACTGTTTAATCCGTGTTTGACAAAGCGACTTCGTCCTCCGGGAGACTAACTCTTTTAAAATCAACATCATTGACTAAATATAGCACCAAAATCCCGAAAAATGCGATAAAAAGGCCGATAAAATTCACCATGACGCCCTCTGATGGCAAATCGGCATATTTACTACCCCTAAAACCAAACACACAATTTTGGGGATTTTCACTCGACAAGGTTACTCACAGTGTCCAAATCGTCTTTTCGGTGATTCCCGCCAATGCGGTGATTACACAAAGGGTGAAAGTGGCAATTCCTGTGGCCACATGGACTGGTAAAAAGGCCGCACGAAGGGTGCGTGAAAGCCCCGGGAAGAGAAAACTCACAAACCCGAAAACAAACTAAAATATCACTAGATTCACAAGGGCGCGAACTTTGAAAAAAATTACCTGTCCGGTGAAAATAATAACTGCAACAAGTCCAAACCACGAATGCATCGTGTACAAATTGGGTTTGGGGGGCTTGGCGTAATTATGTGAATCGAAAGCGGCCTTAAGTCCAATAACGGCCAAAATAAAGGCCATAGAATGAAGAAATGCATGTGTGATTTTCAGGCGTTTTTTCAGGGTGTTTCGTCCAGTCCGATAGATCAAAATTGCTAGAAATGATAGTTTCAAGGGGGCTCCTCACTGTATTTTATGTTTACATTGGCCGTAGATGAAAATTAGGCCAGTGGTCATCAAAAGCGGGTGCCAGTTGAATTGGTACTCGGGTTCGGACCACGAGAACCCATTTCGGTACTTCACCAACCATGCCAGTACCATGACTAGCATGCCGACCCCCAGAGCCGTGGTAAAACTATACAACGAGCGGTAATTGCGCACTACCAGATGCTCATTACGGGCCTCCATTCCGCTACCGAGACAAACACCACTAAAATCAAAAATTCGGACAATACGCACCTGAGAAGACCAACAGATTGTTCCGCCGAAAGAGACTCAGAACTCATGAGATTCAACAAGTGGAAAATCAATAACCCCCTCCCAAGTCCTGTTATATGACCCGTAAACAACACAAACGCGATAAAAGTGTATCACAATGCACTAATTAGCCGGTTTTGAGTGCGTGAAAGGCTCATTTCGATTAAAAACGGTAAATTACATTTAACCTCAAATTTTTGACAATTAAAAGTGAGGTTATGTCAATTGTCAGACGTGGAGGTTTTTGACGAAATGAACGCTTTGGGGCTCAGTACGATTGTCAATTTCGGGTGCATTTGCACAAGGGAGTCGGTCGACATAAATGGGGTAAAGTACGTCGTGAAAGAACGACTGGGTGAAGGGCAAGTGGAACCTAACCTCACTTATTGCCACTTATTGATTATTGTTTGTAGGGGCTTCTCCACCGTTGATTTAATCGAGAATAAGGGCACGAAACGTAAGTATGCTCTCAAGCGGATTATGTGTCACAGTCTCGAGGACCAGAGAGTGGCAATGGAGGAAATTTCTTATTATAAAAAATTGAGACACCCCAATATCATTGAACTTGTGGATTCCACGTTCAAGGGGACGGCCGATATTGTCGTAAATGCGACATCAGAGGCCTACATAGTGTTACCCTACTACCGTCGAGGCACCTTACAAGATTACCTCACGTTACGTTCATTTAATAAACATTATTTAGACTTGAAAGAGGTGCTCCGATTATTCATTGATATCAGCCAAGCCGTCAAGTATTTACACGACTTCACCCCCGAGCCGGTGGCTCACCGCGACCTCAAAGCCGGGAATGTGTGTCTGACTGAAGACATGACCCCCGTTTTGATGGATTTGGGCTCTTGTGCCCCGGCCAAAGTCCAGGTTTGTGGTGCTCAAGACGCCCAAAAGCTACAAGACTTGGCCGCGGAGCGTTGTTCGATGACCTACCGAGCCCCCGAGTTGTTCCACGTCGAGAGTTATTGCGTCATAGACCAACGAACAGACATTTGGGTAAAAAACCCAATTTGTGGAAAAAATAAATATGTTACTCTTGTAGAGTCTTGGGTGTCTTTTGTTCGCCCTGTGCTACTTTAAGTCACCTTATGATTTGGTTTACGAACGCGGCGATTCAGTCAATTTGGCTGTCATTTCCGGGACTGTCCATTTTCCCGAAGACACGCCCTTTGACGAGGTAAGAGGCGGGGCTTGTGTTAACCCCACCCATTGAATTTTTCTAGGACGTCCACGACTTGATTTTATTCATGTTGAAAGTTAATCCGTCTGAAAGGCCTTTCATCGACGGCGTCATTGAAAAAACGCGCCATTTGCAAAACAAAATCGAACCAGTTGTGTAATTATTTATTTTTCTACATATTATGTAAATACACTTTATAAAATATACAAGTTTTTACACAATTATTATTTACGTTTCCTCACTCACAATTATTGAAATATTGTGACCTTGTAATTTCCCACTTTTCACGTCACTTATAGCTTGACGCAACTCCTTTAAACTTACAACACCAATCAGACGACCGATCGTGGTGACGTAGGCGGTGTTTATACCGACCAATGAAAACAACGAATGGACCTTGAGGAGGGACGTACGCTCCACGAGTTGAAACGGGGCGGGGTCTATGTGACACAAGCGGAAATCGCACGGTTTCTGCATCTGGAAGCGTTCCCACCGTTTCTGGGTCGTGGGGGACAAGTCGCAGACGCGCTTATTCGGCTAATAAAAAAATGGTTTTAGTGTTTTAATTAAAAAAAATAAACTCAAAATCACAACTAGCGTCCCACATGCGACGCCTATGGAAGAAAATCAACCAATCAAATCACAATAGTAACTATGTTACCATGGAAACGTGACCAAGATTTAAAAAAAGTCATAGGCGTCCGGGTAATTTTTTAAATTGTGTTTGTAACTGAATTAATATTGTACAAATTCCAGTTTAATAAATAATATACACATACAGAGTGTTTTAATTTGTGCAAAATTGTCAAATAGCAAAAAATTGGTTAAATAGTTGTTTTGTCGTATACGAACCAATTTCACTGATTTTGGCCTTGACTTGGGTTCGTAAGGGTCCTCATAGGCCGGATTGTAAGTAAACTTGTCCTCGTCACTACTTGACTCGTCACCATCTTGTGTTTTAAATTGCTCAGATCTTGTTTTTTTTAGTTCGTTTTGTTCTTCTTCATTCAATTCTTGCAATCTTCGATGTTTACCAACCTGTCTTTCAATTAATTCGATTAATTGTAAACGTTGTATAGACCCTAAGAGAATAAGTCTGATCGGGTTATTAACCAACGGAAAACTCTTAATTTTTTTGTTGTCCTTGAGAAGGTTTTTCAATTGTTCAAAAGGCATTCCGTGGTAGATATATTTGACGTCTGTGATCATAAAATCCTCCACATACACACTGTATATGGCTACAATAAGAAAATTAGAATATGTACAGGGTGTTCCGTCTAAACCCCACATTAGAAGTATTGGGAGTTCGAATAATGGTATTTATTTCAAAATTGGTACATAGCCATACTACATTAAGTCCTCCTAAATGAAAATATTTTCAAAATGGCGGCACTTCCGCTTATACCGGAAGTCGGCCTCAACTTTCTTATTTTAAATGGAAAGGTATATTTTTTACTGCGTTTTTAGATTAATCGTGGTATTTTAAGGGAGTTTTCATCAGCTTTCCCTAAATTTAGCCGTTTTTGAAATATTTGCAGTTTATCAAAAATTTTTGGATCTGCACCTTACACTTTAAAAATTGGTAATTCTGCCATTTTTTAAGATTTTGAATTCGTTTTTTGGCGTTTCAAAGAGAAAGCTTAGATCCTTTTTCTGGTGTTTTCAAATTTTGAAAAAAAAAATAATTCAAATACTCATCTCATTTTTTTTAAATGAAATACCCTAATTTTTATTTTACTAAATAGAAGAGAATTTAATTGTGCATTGATCTGTATTAACATTCCCTATACCTAAATTTAATAATTTTCAAGTAATGGACTTTTTGTTAAGATTACAGAAAATTTATTACTTGCCACACCCGTTTTCACATAGTTTACTATGGAAATCAAAAATGTCAAAATTTTCTCTAAACAAACGTCAACAGTAAATTACTATTTGACAAATAGTGCCAAAATATGAAGAATCAAAGTTATGCAAACTTATTATTATTGATAGGTTCTACCATGCGATCATTATTTTAAAGCCAACAAGTGAAAAAAATGTATTTTTATTTAATGAACGACATCATAATTTTGTTACACTCTCCATAAATACAAAATAAATTAATTAAATCTAAGTTTGAGTAGCTTTGACTCTCGATATTTTGGCACTATTTGTCAAATAATAAGTCACTGTCGACGTTTATTGAGAAACAATTTTGACATTTTTGATTTCCATAGCAAACTATACGAAAACGAATGTGACAAGTAATAAATTTTCGGCAGTCTTAACAAAAAGTCACCATAGCTTAAAAATTATTAAATTTAGGTATAGGGAATGTTAATACAGATCGATGCAGAATTAAATTCCGTTCCATTTAGTAAAATAAAAATTGCGGAATTTCATTAGAAAAAATTGAGTTATGGGTATTTGAATTATTACAAAGGTAACCTTAAAATTTTAGGATTTGTTAATTTTTTTTCAAAATTTGAAAGCACCGGAAGAAAGATCGAAACTTTCTCTTTCAAACGCCAAAAAAACGAATTCAAAATTTTAAAAAATAGCAGAGTTACCTATTGTTAAAGTGGAAGGTGTAGATCCAAAATTTTTTGAAAAACTATAAATATTTCAAAAACGGCTAAATTTAGGTATAGGAAAAGTAAATCAAAACTCTCTTAAAATGACCCGATTAATCCAAAAACGCAGTAAAAAATATAGCTTTCCATTTAAAATAAGAAAGTTGAGACCGACTTCCGGTATGACCGGAAGTGTCGCCATCTTGAAAATATTTTCATTTAGGAGGACTTAATGCATTATGGCTATGTACCAAATTTCAAACAAATATGATTATTCGAACTCCCAATACTTTTAATGTAGGGTTTAGACGGAACACCCTGTAGATTAGTACCGCTATTCCTGGGCAACATGTCGGGCAAATAGGGCAACTTCTTCGCCTTGATCGCGCTATCATACAGCCCTGACCCACATAACTGGGCTATACTATTCGAAATGAGGTTAGCAATCAAAATGGGGATCACGTGTGTGATTTGACTTGTCATTTCCAGCACTAGCACCCCCACACACATCGTTTGTGTGACAGCCCCGCTGAAAGCGGCCGCCCCTACAAGGGCATAGCCCCCTGGAACAATCCTCGTGATCCGGCCGTAGTAGCTGAGCCCTGTGGGGTACCACGTGTTCATCAATTCGCCCAAAATGCGCCCTGCGGCAGCCCCGATGCGGAAAACAGGGGCGAAGCTTCCATTTGGGATGGGCATTGTAGCCGAGATGATGTTACAGACGAACTGTAAAAAAAGTTGAGCACGAGTTGTATACATTTTTTTTCTTGGGTACGTTAAATGCGATGAGACAGACGAGGTGGAGGTAGGGACCGGTCCAGGGGGTTTTCCATTGGTTGACGATATCTTGTTGGGCGACGGTGAGGTTGGGGGCCATCCACGAGAAGTTGGCAAACATGTGTTTTACTTGGACGGCGTAGCCGAGGTGGCCGGCCATGAATTGGCCAATGCCGGGGGGGAAGTTTATGGAGGCCACGACGAGGGAGATGAAACCGGGGTAAACAAAATGGCTGAAAATTTTTATTAAAGTGGCAACTTGGTGCTATAATTTCTCTTAATTATTTTCAAAAACTTCAAATCTTGTATTTAATTTGGAAAGTGCTTAAAAGAAATGAAATTTTTAAGTTGCCAATTTACAATTAATCAGTTTTCTTCAATATCTCAAAAAGTATGAGTTGTAGAGAAAATTTAAGAACAGATTCTGAATCCTTGGATAATTTTACATAAGATAAGCTTAATATTAAAATGCACAAGTGTTTAACATAAATACCAGAAATTTTTAAAAGACATTTTTTAAGTTGCCAATTTACCATAATACAATTTTCTTCAATATCTCAGAACGTACAAATTGTAGAAACAATTTAAAATCAGATTCTGAATCTTTGGTTAATTTTCCACATTATGAACCACTTTGAAGATAATCAAGCATCTAGTTTCGATCTTAATTTTGTTTTTAAATCATTCAAAATTTGAACTTTCCAACACTACATTAAATTTTCTTTCATATCTCAAAAAGTAGAAGTCGTAGAGAAAATTTAAGAACAGATTCTGAATCCTTGGTTAATTCTCCATATGAGAATGATAATTTCAAGATAATGAAGCATCTAAAATTTGGATTCTAAATTATTTTAAAACTATTCAAAATTTTAAGGCCACGACGAGGGAGCCGGGGTAAACAAAATGGCTGAAAAATTTATTAAATTGGCAATTTAGTGCTATAGTTTCTCTTAATTTTTTCAAAAACTACAAATCTTGTATTTAATTTGGAAAATGCTTAAAAGAAATGAAATTTTTAAGTTGCCAATTTACAATTAATCAGTTTTTTTCAATATTTCAAAAAGTATAAGCTGTAAAAAAAAATTGAGAATAGATTCTGAATCCTCGTTTAATTTTACATAAGATACGCTCAATTTCAAAATGCCCAAATATATAATTTAACACCAGAGATTTTTTAAAGACGAACTTTTAAGTTGCCAATTTCTAATAATTCAATTTTCTTCAATATCAGAACCTACAAATTGTAGGAACAATTCAAAGACAGATTCTGAATCTTTGGTTAATTTTCCACATTATAAACCAACTTTCAAGATAATCAAGCATCTAGTTTGGATCCTATTTTTTTTCAAAATTATTCAAAATTTGAACTTGCCAACACCATATTAAATTTCCATATCTCAAAAAGTAGGAGTCGTAGGAAAAATTTAAAAACAGATTCTGAATCTTTGGTTAATTCTCCATATGAAAAACATAATTTCAAGATAATGAAGCATCTAATTTGGATTCTAAATTATTTTAAAACCATTCAAAATTTTAAGTTGCCAACAGAACATTAAATTGTTTTCGATATCGCAAAAAGTAGAAGTCAAAGAAAAAATTTAAGAATAGATTCTGAATCCTTGAATAATTTTCCATATGATAAACTTAATTTCAAACTGCACAAATATTTGATTTAAGTATCAAAAATTTTTAAAAGACAAACTTTTTAAGTTGCCTATTTTTAATTAATTCAATTTTCTTCAATATCTCAAAAAGTAGAAGTCTTAGAAAATATTTAAGCACAGATTCTGAATCCTTGATTAATTTTTCACATAAGAAACTTAATTTGAAGATAATCAGTCATTTAATTATGATCCTAAATCTTTTTAAAATCATTCAAAATTATAAGTTGCCAACACAACATTAAATTTTTTTCTTCATATATCAAAAAGTAGAAGTCTTAAAAAAATTTTAAGAATAGATTCTGAATCCTTGCATAATTTTCCAGATTATGAATTAATTTTCAAGGTAATTAAGCATCTAGTTTGGATCCTAAATCTTTTTAGGAGCAATCAAAATTTTAAGTTGCCATCACAATATTAATTTTTTTTCAATATCTCAAAAAGTAGAAGTCGTAGAAAAAATTTAAGTACAGATTCTGAATCCTTGGTTCATTTTTCGCATTGGAAACATAATTTTAAACAATCAAGCGTCTAGTTTGGATCATAAATCCTTCCAAAGTCATTCAAAATTTTAAGTTTCCAACACAAGATTTTTTTTTTTCGATTTTTAAAAAAGTAGAAGTCTTACAAAAAAATTAAGTACAGATTCTGAATTCTAACATAATTTTTCACATTATGAACCAAATTTCAAAGTAATGAAGCATCTAATTTGGATTCTAAATCTTTATAAAAACATTCAAAATTTTAAGTTGCCAACCCAACATTAAATTTTCTTCAATATCTCAAAAACTATAAGTCGTAGAAAAAATTTAAAAACAGATTTAGAATCCTTATCCAAATTCCCACATTTTAAACCCACTTACTTGGCTTTCTTGATCCTCGCCACCAATTTACTTCCCTTGATAAACCTCCCGAATTTGATCCTCATTCTCATATAAAACGCCGCCCCAAATCCACAAATAATCCCCAAAATACTAAACGCGAGTAATTCCTGCGCCGCCCACGGCGTATCCACAAAAAAACTCGTTTTAAACACCGCCGTCACCGACTCCACCCCCTCAATCCACACATACAAAAGTCTATAAAACGTAGCCCCCCAAACCGCCGCACAGAAACCCCTCCAGTAATTCCTAACCCCGTAGTACGCCGTCGTGATCTCCACACTGAGGAGGACTCCCGCAATGGGGGCCCCGAACGTGCATCCCACCCCCACGGCCGTCGCCGCCGCCAACATCTCCAATTTGCGACTCTCGTTCTGGTAAATCCCCTGGAAGGTGGTGATTTTACCGATGAGGTGGGCGCAGCAGCAGGAGATGTGCATGAGGGGGCCCTCCTTGCCCAGGGGCATGGTACTGCCGAGGGTGGAGGTGATGCCCACCACTTTGGCGATGAGAGTGTTGAATGAGAGGAAGTCGGGGATGGGGACCCCACGGAGGAGGGTTTTCATCTCGGGGATGCCCGAACCGACGGCTTTGGGGCCCACAAGTTTCACGAAGCCGGCACTGAACATACACAAGGTCACTGGAAGGGCGATCCAAGCGAAGTACTTTGCCCAAGGGTGGCCGTTGTGGGCAAGGGGGCCGTACAGCCACATACGACCTAAGAAAAAAAAAATTCTCAGAAAAGCTTCCAATTTCTGAAAAAATTCCTAATTCGTCTTTTGGAAAATAAATTTTTTTAAAAAAATATACAGGGTGTTTTTTTAATATTGTAAAAAATTGCAACCACACATTTTACTTCGAAAAATAACACTAATTTATTAAATAAACAATTGTCGTATAAAGCTTCGTTACGAAGATACAGGCCGATAAAGTTTTATGAAGCCAAAACGTACGCCACTGGAAATTTTTATTTTTTAATTTTGATTATAATTTAATATTAAGAAAACACCTTGTATATTTAGATTATAATTTTTCGAATTAATTAATTAAATTAAACAAGCCCAAGAGTGGCCATGGTGAGCCAGGGGGCCATACAACCACATGCG
>NW_025401041.1:4988937-4992624 GCF_015345945.1 Tribolium madens
ATATTGAAAAAAATTGCAACCACAAATTCTACATAGAAAAATAACACTAATTTGTTATATAAGCAATAGTCGTATAAAGCTTCGTTATGGAAATATAGAATGATGAAGTTTTTTGGAGCCCAAACGTACACATTGGAAATTTTTATTTTTTAATTTTAATTATAATTTAATATTAAGAATACACCTTGTATATTTAGATTATAATTTCTCGAATTAATTAATTAAATTAAACAAGCCCAAGAGTGGCCATGGTGAGCCAGGGGGCCATACAACCACATGCGCCCTAAAAAAAAAAATAAAATTTCTCAGGAAAACTTCCATTAGTGAGAAAATTCCTAATTTGTCTATTGAAAATTATTTTTTTTTTAAACATATACAGGGTGTTTTCTTAATATTGCAAAAAATTGCAACCACAAATTCTACATAGAGAAATAACACTAATTTGTTAAATAAGCAATAGTCGTATAAAGCTTCGTTATGGAAATACAGGATGATAAAGTTTTTTGGAGCCCAAACGTACACACTGGAAATTTTTATTTTTTAATTTAAATTTTAATTTAATATTAAGAAAACACCTTGTATTAATTAATTAAATTATCAATTTCTCGAAATAATTAATTAAACAAAAGCCCAAGGGTGGCCATTGTGAGCCAGGGGGCCATACAACCACATGCGACCTAAAAAAAATAAAAACTTCTCAGGAAATCTTCCAATTAGTGAGAAAATTCCTAGTTTCTTGGAAATAAAAAAAAAAATAAAAAAAATATATACAGGGTGTTTTTTTAATATTGTAAAAAATTGCAACCACAAATTCTACATCGAAAAATAACACTAATTTTTTAAATTAAAAATAGTCGTATAAAGCTTTGTTACTGAGATACAGGCTGATAAAGTTTTATAAAGCCCAAACGTACGCCACTGGAAATTTTTATTTTTTAATTTTAATTTAATATTAAGAAAACACCTTGTATCTTTAGTTTATAAATTTTTCAAATTAATTAATTAAAGAAAATCCCAAGGGTGGCCATTTAGAGCAAGGGGGCCGAACAGCCACAGGCGATATAAGAAAAATAAAAATTTCTCAAAAAAACTTTCAATTTCTGAAAAAATTCATCTCTTGAGAAATAAGAAAATTAAAAAAATACATACAGGGTGTTTTCTTAATGTTGCAAAAAATTGCAACCACAAATTCTACTTCGAAAAATAACACTAATTTGTTAAATTAATATTAAGAAAACAGCTTGTATATTTAGATTATCAATTTCTCGAATTAGTTAATTAAAAAAAGCCCAAGGGTGGAAATTGTGAGGGGGTCATACAATCACATGCGACCTAGAGAAAAAAAAAATAAAAATTTCTCAGGAAAACTTTCAATTAACGAGAAAATTTCTAATTTGTCTCTTGGAAATAAAAAAAAAATAAAAAATATATACAGGGTAGTTTTTTAATATTGCAAAAAAATGCAACCACAAAGTCTACATCAAAAAATAACACTAATTTGTTAAATAAACGATAGTCCTATAAAACTTCCTTACGAAGATATAGGGTGATAAAGTACACCACTGGAAATTTTTATTTTAATTTTTTTAATTTTAATTTAATATTAAGAAAACATCTTGTATATTCAGATTACCAATTTCTCGAATTAATTAATTAAACAAAGGCTGAATCATTTACTTATTTAACAACTCGTGATTATTCGCGCCAAGACCTAATATTTGTTGACCAAACTTACTCCAATTGCACATCCTGACCCCCCAATCGATCATATAGCTGATCAAAGCGACCAAAATCCCCAAAAAGGCCAAAAACACCCATTCTTCTGCAAAATGGCCGAACAAAATCCGCCAAAAATAGGCCGAAATTCGAAAAATCCACCCTGAAAAACACCCTCAAAACTCAAATCTTCAAACATTCCAACACTACCTTTAAAACCTCGAGCCTTGTGTAACTCCTTCCTCAATTTTTTCTCCTCCTGTTTCACATAACTGATTTTAAACAAGTCACTAGTCTTTTTTTCGTCGTAGGTTTGTATGGGGGCTATGTACGAATCGTAGAGCAAGTCTTGAGAGAGATCTCGTCGTTTCTTCATTATCACAACTGAGCTTTAGTGGCCGAGATTAACATTTATAAATTTGATTTTATTGACTTGTAATTAGTGTCAAGGTATTGCAAATATTGACCGGTGGTAAAAATTATCAAAATTAAACAACACTAGTCGTAAAAACTAATTTGTTTAATTAATCGGGTTTAATCCAGTTGGCGGTGCTGAAGGTGTGGCTCGACAACTACGACGTGACCAATCAGCGTCAAGTGGGACGTGATTTATGGGCGTGGTCTCAATAAAACACAACTACTCATCATACCGTTTATTTTTTTTAATATTTTTCATCCAACAATTAAATAAATCGTTGTTTTATCACATAAAAATCACTCTTGCCTTATCACTAAACCTTCGAGACGAGCGTCTGGGCCGCCTCATTGTCCGAATCACCGGTATCACCAATGTTACCAACATTACCATTCGAGTTCGTTTCGACACTTTGCCGTGGTAAATTACCGCTATTGGCATCTTCGATGGCTTTGCGGAGGTCTTTCAAGCCGACGACCCCCACCAACTTACCAATGGCTGTCACATAGGCGTGGTTTACCCCCACCATTGAAAACAACGAATGGACTTTGAGGAGAGAAGTTTTCTCAACCAATTGGAATGGAGCTGGATCGATCTGACACGTAGAGAAATCGACGGGGAGTTGCATTTGCTCCTCCTCCCAGGTGCGTTGGTCTTCGGGGGACATGTCACACACACGTTCTCTAGGCTGGAGAAACAAGCAAAATATCAACAATTAAAATTTAAACAATTAAATAAAGTGTAGTGTAGTGTCATATTAACATTGATATCAATATCAAAAACGATAAATACTATCTATATCACTATCTGCATTTTAATTAAGATCAAAAGATATTGTCAATATCAATATATCAATATCAACATCACACTAATATCAATCCAAATTATTGCTAAAAATGTGCTGATAAAGCTGTAATGTATCAAAATTTACATCAAAATCGAATAAAAAACAATAAAATCACTATCAATATCAACATTGAGTAGGAAAGAGGATAATGAAAGTTCTAGTTTTATATCAATATCAATTTAAGTTTATAGTGATCAAGTTAGTATCGACGTAATATCATTTTTTGTATCTTTTTTTTTAATAATCAATAAATATCTGCTTCAATATTATGAAAATCAATATCAATCCCTACAGTACCTAAATCAACTAAATCAACAACTAAAGAAAAGAGAGAAAGAGAAACATTATTGAAAAAAAAAGAGAAAATATTAATGTAATTAAAGATCAATATCAAAATGTTTATTATCAATATTCATACATTTAATTGCAAAATTTACCTAAAAGTGGGTTTTGGTATTAATCAATTCATCAATTAATTTATTCATATCAAAATTTCTAAAAAAATATTAATACCATATTGACGATCTCATTTTAAAATCAATATCGGCATCATAAATAAGCATATCGACATGAAAATATCAACATTCAATTAAATTAAATATTAGTCAGACACCGTATCAACATCAATTTTGACTAAATTTTATTTAAATCAGTAACTAAATCAACATCAGTATCAATTTTTATTACTATTACTAAACTTTATTACTAT
>NW_025401041.1:4993599-4996872 GCF_015345945.1 Tribolium madens
CAATTTTGACTAAATTTTATTTAAATCAGTAACTAAATCAACATCAGTATCAATTTTTATTACTATTACTAAACTTTATTACTATTACTAAACAGTGTCAATATCAATATCAACATTGTACTACCCAATTAATTAATATGTGCTTATTAAGCTGTAATGTATCAAAATCAACATCAAAATCGGATAAAAACACGTCAGAATCATTAGGTATCAATATCAACCATGAGATTAGTTAAAACTAATTAGTTAAAACACCACTAAATATCATTTTTTTATATCAATATCATTTTTATTTTATAGTGTTGAAGTCAATATTTCATAAAAATCAATATCAACATTTGTAAAAAAAATATTAAAATCAATATCAATAACAATCCCATTTTAAAATCAATATCAACATCATAAATAATCATATCGAAATTAAAATATCAATATTAGCTTGAATTAAATATCAATATCTGTCTGTATCAACTAAATTTGTATTTAAATCAGAAACTAAATCAACATCAATATCAACATCGTACTAATATCAACCCCAATTATTGTTAAAAACGTGCTTATTAAGCTGCAACGTATCGAAATCAACATCAAAGTCGGATAAAAACACATCAAAATCATTATCAATAAAAACATTGAGAGTGTTAAAGTAAATATATTTATTAAATCAATAAAAGCAGATGCTTCAATACCACGCAAATCAACATCAGCAATCAATATCATCGAAAAAGAAAATATGAATATAATTCACGTATATCAATATCAAAATATTAAAATCAATATCAACATCATAAATAAGCATATCAAAATTAAAATATCAATATTAGCTGGGATTAAATATCAGTATCTGTCAGTATCAACATTAATTTTGACTAAATTTGTATTTAAATCAGTAACTAAATCAATATCAACATCCAAGTCTAAAAGTGGCAAATCAGGAATCAGGTGCTCAACATGCATAGTGCACCCATACCTCAACCCTCTTCTTCCTCTTCCAAAACTTCTGCCGCATTAAAATACCACAACATCACAACATCAAATCAACATCAACTCACCAATTGCACTTTTTTCGATGTTGACGGACTCATTGGTATAATCTGCACTTTATTATCCATCGATCCTCCTGCACTATTCAACACCGGCGAACTATCATTATTATCAACATCTTGAAGTTGAGCCGACTTTCGAAAAATCGCTTCGAACGCAAGTCGGATACGACTTTCAGCCCCCGTAACAGTCGTATAAGGTGTCGAACCTGGACTTGTCGACATAAACGGACTGAAACCTTTCAACGTAAACGAATTGGTTTTTTTCAGGATTGATTTTTTCGGTTGCGATCCAAAAACCGGATGAAAAGTGGGTTTATCAACATTGAGTTGATTTTCCGACATTTGTTTAAGGCCAAGAACGTCAGGGGCGGGGACTACTTGGAAACGGGAGGGGCGTCGTTTGCGTTCCTCCGCCTTACGCTCCGCCTCTTCTCTCGCACGCTCCTCAGCCTCTCTCTGTCTAATCGCAGCGACTTGTAATCTCCTCTCTCTCCCTATATGACGTTCAATCAACTGAATCAACTGCAAGCGTTGAATTGAACCAAGAAGTATCATATTATCATGATTATCAACCAATGGGAAGCTTTGCAATTTACGATTCTCCTTCAACAAACTCTTCAATTGCTCATAAGTCATATTGTTGAAGATATATTTCACATCACGAACCATAAAATCTTCAACATACACATGATACATACCACTACTGCTGGGCAAAAGATCGGGCAAATATGGCAATTTTTTTATCAAAATTATAGAATCGTAGATACTGGGAGCTAGTAAACTAGCAATAGCATTTGATATTAAAACAGCTATCATAATTGGTATGATGTGTGATATTTGACCCGTCATTTCAAAAACTATCACTGATACGGAGATGGTGTGAGTGACGGCACCGCTGAAAGCCGCCGCCCCCACGGTGGCATAGCCTCCAGGAATGATAGTGGCGACTTGCCCCCCATATCGCATACCACTGGGGAACCACACGTGCATCAGCTCGCCCACAAGGCGCCCGAAACCAGCCCCAATCTTGAAAACGGGGGTGAAGCTCCCACTGGGGACTGGAATGGTCGAGCAGATGATGCTAAAGATAAACTGAAAAAAATATCAATATCACCACCAATAGCAATACCAATATCAATATCATCACCAATATCAATACCAATATCAATATCACCACCAATATCAATATCAATATCAATATCACCACCAATATCAATGCAAATATCAATATCACCACCAATATCAATATCAGCAGATCCTCACCGTGAACGCCACATACGAGATCAGGCTGACGAACACCCCCGAGTAGGGTGTTTGCCAATGCTTCAAGACATTATGTTGATCCGCTGATAGGTTTTCTGTGGTCCAGGTGAAATTGCTGAAGAGGTCCATGACTTGTTCATGTGTGGTCAAGTCGCCTGCGAAATATTGTCCACTTCCTAGTGGAAAAGACACTGTGGCGACTAGAAGACTCACAATGGCGGGATAGAGAAATCGGCTGTAAAAAATTCAAGACTATTTTCATGGTTTGGCATTTGGTGGTGGAGGAATCCAATCGATACTTACTTCTTCTGTAAGAAACTGTTAATGGTTTTGCTGTTACGCATAAACATGACGTATTGGCGATGCATCCAGACGTAGAAGGCGCCGCCGAGGCCGCAGAAAGCACCGATGATGGCGAAGACGAAGAGTTCCTGAGGGTCGAAGGGGAAGTCCATCTGGAAGCTGGTTTTGAAGACGGCGGTTACGGTGTCGGCGCGGTCGAACCACACCTGGAGATGAGAATTGAGAATAAAAATTGAGAAACGAGGACTAAGAAAATAAGAAATGAAAGTTAAAAAACAATGAATATCGACTATTACCTACAGAGAGTTCGAAAAATGGGAATAATTGAGGTAAGAAAATAAGAAGGACACGAAAAATGGACTTAAAAATTAAAGACTGAGATTAGGGAAATTTGAAAAAGCAGAATAAAAAATAAAAGTGTACGAAAAATTGAGAAAAAAAAGGAATTGAGAAATGAGAATATTGACAATTAGAAAATGAAATTTAAAAGTAAAAAATAAGTGTAGAGATTTCAGAAAACTGAAATTAAGTGAGACACCAGAATTCAATAACTTAAAAAAAAAACGATTGATGGTAAAATTTGAAAAAGTAACAATTAAAATATAATGAAAGAATAATACTTAGAAAAATAAGATTTTAAAAATGAGAATTAAAAAAATCA
>NW_025401041.1:4998093-5011553 GCF_015345945.1 Tribolium madens
GATAAATGAAAAGCAAAAATTGAGAAAAGAAGAAAAAAAACATAAAAAAGAAATAAAAAAGTTAAAATCAATTTTAGACAAAATGAAAATATAAGACTCAAATTTAAAGAAAAGTAAATAAATAATTAAAAATTTAGCCAAACTAGATCAAGAATGACGTTTCAATGACTTATTTTAAGAAATTTAGTTCGTTTTTGAACAAAAACTTCGCTTATTTCTTTAAATTTTCGCACATAAAAGGCAAAAATTACCAATTTTGATCAAAATCAACGTTATTTTTGGCTTTTTTCCAAAAACTTAGATATGTATTATTAAAGATAATAAATGTCAATAATTTGAAAAATTAGAAATACGAATTTTAAAAATTCATAACTAAAACAATTTGTTTAAAAAATATATAAACTGAGAAATCAGAAAAAATATTAAACTAAATAAATATTTAAAACGAAAATTGAGATTAATGAGATTAAAGAAAGTGAGTCTTGATGTAAATTAAAAAGCACAAACATCCGTACATAAAGAGCAAAAAAAACTCAAATAAAAAAAATGGCTATATAAGACTCGAGTATAAAAAAAATTATTGGAAATTTAGCCAAATTAGACCACAACTGACATCTGTTTTAAAAATGTCATTTCAATTTTGAGCGAAAAGCTCACTTATTTCTTTAAATTTTTGATAGAAAAATCACCAAATTGAATCAAACTTAGGTAATTTTTGTCTTTTCCCAAAAACTTAGAATTAAGAAGCTCTTCTCACCGCCAACAATCTGAAGATCGTCGCTCCACAAACCGCCGCAAAAAAACCCCTCCAGTAATTCCTCACGGCAAAATAAACCGTCGTTACTTCAATACTGAACAAGACGCCGCCAACGGGGGCGGCAAAACAACTCCCAACACCGACAGCACAAGCAGCAGCAAGCATTTCAGTCGTACGATTCTCATTCTCGTAGATTCCTTGAAATCCCGTCACTAACTTACTCAAAAGAGTTGCTACAATACTAGCAATGTGGACAAAAGGCCCTTCTTTACCAAGCGGTAAACCGCTCCCAAGGGTGGCGGTAAGTCCAATCACTTTTGCGACAAGAGTACGAAAAGTTAAGTATTCTTTCAGGGCGACGCCACGAAGAATCGTCTTCATTTCAGGAATCCCAGATCCTGAAAAACAATTTTTGAAAATTAAAAAAATATACAGGGTGTTTTTTTAACACATCGAAAAATTGCAACCACATAATCTACATAAAAAAATAACACTAATTTGTCAAATGAACTATAGCCCGATAAAGCTTCGTTACGGATATACAGGGTGATAAAGGTATATGATAAAAATCAAATTTCTTTTAGTTTTACAAAACCACTTGAGTTATTTTCATGAGATTTTACAGGCATAATGAGCCATTAAAAGTGCTTATTTTTCCTCTTACCAGTGGTGTGCAATATTAAGAAAACACCCTGTTTATTGGAATGACAGTGCAAGCGACACGCATCACTAATTCCCTAAATTACAGTACAATTTCCAAGGCTGTCTTAAATTCGAACCAATAATTTATCTCAAACACGCCAACTTCGCATTATTTAAAATCAAAAAAAACATATATCAAGAGGGCTTTACCTATCGATTGTGGCGCCACCAAATGCACAAACCCGGCACTAAACAAAATCAAACAAACCGGTAAAGACACCCAAGCCGCATATTGGGCAAACGGTTGCCCATTTAAATCATTGTAGAGCCAAATTCTTGCCCAATTACACAAGGAAATCCCCCGATCCATGATAAAGCTGAGAACGGCCATAATGACCCCTAATAGGGCCAAAAACACCCAATCTTCGCCCAAACGGGCAAAAGTGTGCTTCCATAGAAACGACACGGCCTTGGCGAGTTTTCCTAAAATAAAAAAATCGTAAAAATCGGGGGCACATGATAAAAAAATCCTAAAAATAGTGTTTCAAAGGGGGCACTTGTTACTTTCCCAAAAAAATAATTTTCAAAAGGGGCACATGATAAAAAAATTGTAAAAATATTTTCTCAAAGGGGGCACTAGTTTTTTTACCTTGATAGCCCCTCAGCTCCTTTTTCCGCGCTTTGTCCTCTTTGAGTCGCCTCTTTTCGGCCTGTCTGAGCCCTTCTAGCTTCGCAAATTCGCCCAATTGCCGACTATAGCGGCCATACATCTGCAAAAAAATCGTAAAAATGAAGAGTGAAATGGCGTGTTGGCAAGTTTCCAGTCGAATATCGCGTATTAATTGCCCAGCCACGTGCTCGATATTTTTCCTTACTAAAGTGCTGACGTAATCCTCCTCGGGGGGGCAGGGGTAGAAGCTCTGTTCCTGTCTCTTTTTTCGTTTTTCGACCAATTTCGCAAACTCCTCCCAATCTTTATCGACCGATTCAGGGTCGGCTTCCCCGAAATGGGCTTCGCTCATTTCAGACATGACGATTGCAAGCAAACATTCGACTGAAGGAAAAACCACCGAACGCAATTGGGCACTAAAAAGTCCCCGAAAACCGAAAACACCTACGTCGTGGGAGAAATAAGAGGAGCAGAAGTGATAAAAAGATAAGATGCATGTCGTAGCTGAGACAATAATTTGCCAATTGTGAGACATATTATCCAATTGAGATGTGTCATATACGATTTAATGAAGATTATTACTTAAATGCGAGGTGAAGAAACACGTGACGTCATCACAATTGTGGGAATTGGGAAGCAGACGGGAAATCCGAGGCTAATACCAAAAGAAGAAGAAGAAAAAAAACAATAAAAGTTTTATTTATTCCTTATTTCTTTCTAACGGTTTTTATTAATTTGTAATTATTTACTGTATTCTTATTTTTTTCCAAATTATTTCTTTAATTTAGTTTCTTTAATATTCGTTTTTATTATTTTACTTACTACCTTATTTTTCTTTATAATTTTCAATTTTTTGACATTTGTTAATTTTTTAATCTAATATTCTAATAATTCTTTTTCATTCCATTTTTGCGGTTTTCCGTAAATTTGTAATTTTTTTTTTTAAACAGAAAGTATGTTTTTTCACTCTAATTTTATGTAACCTCTCGGAAAGGTAAAATTTTTACCTCCCCCCCAAAAATTTAATGGCAAAACTGAGAACCAAAAGAAATTGTGGTTTTTAAGTTTTTTTTGTTGGACTGTAAGAAAAATTTTATATGTACCACACTAGAGGAAAGATACACTTTTCTCTCTTGTAATACAAATAACTATTACTTAATTTTTCGAGTTTTTTTTATTTACTTACTTTACTCACTACTCTAGCCTACATAAAATATCTTGTTATTTTTTTTCTTACATAAATTTTTATCGTGTTTTAATTTTCATAAAAAAACACTACTTGAAGGTTATTCCAAGATATTTAGCTACTGGCCTACAGATGGCGCTATAACAAAAGTGAATTTACTCTAATTAAACTTTATTACTGTTCTTGTTTTTGTTCTTATTTAAAAATGCTAGTCTTGTAAGAGTAGCGAAAATATCAAAATTTAGTTTTCAGAACACATTTTTATTTTTCATTATTTTATTAAAATAAATAAATAATATAATCAGTAATTACGACTTTGTGTTTTAAGTTTTATTTACTATCTTTTTTTATTATTTTCATTTTCTTATTTCTTTTGCACATTGTAATAATTTTGACTTTGTCTTTCAGGTTTCTTTACATTAATTTGTTGTTTATTTTTTGATCTAATATCCGAATAAACTTTTTTTGTTTACTTCCATTATCACGGTTTTTCTAGTAATTCGTAATTATTTTCTTCTAGACCCTAATAGAAAGTAAATTTTTCCACCCTAATTTTAGAAAGGAAAGTGGCTCATTACCTCTCAAAAAAGTAAAAAGTCCACACTGTTTACTTCTTTAATAGAAACGGGATAAATATAATGGTACCTAATATTGGGATATTGCTGAGTCATAGAAAAAATTATTCCCTTGTATTACAAATAATTATTACTCTATTTTTGTGTTCTTTTTATTTATTTTTTTTTACTTTATTTTCTAGCTCACATATTTTGTTATTCCCTTTCTTTTTAAGTTTTTTGTTGTTTTATTTTATTAAATTAAAATTTTCACATGAATAAGACAAAATTTTATTTAGAAAAACTCCAGTACAATTTTACAAAATAATGACAATAAGAAAAAATTCTTCGATTTGTTTACTCGGAACAAAGTAGGCCTTTCTCTATGAACAAATGAAGATAACCCACAATAAAACAATTGCCCTCTCGACCGCTTGATCTGATTTATCCAGGTCATGGCCCACCCATTCCTCCGCCTATGCTAACACCCAACTATAGGCAACCAACAATACACCCCATCTGAAAATAGCCGCTATTTTGCAACAAAACCGGGTTTGTTGGCATTGTCGTCTCACAATCAAAGCAGAAAAACACTTTTTAAATGTTTGGCAATTACGTAAGATTTTTCAAATCACTCTTATCTCGAAATGTTAACGATAAGAATAAACAAAAGTTGACGCAACCTTTGCGGATTTGCGTGTGTTTGAAGAATCTTGATAAGAAATGTAATCGACTCGGAAATAGAGTTTATTTTCGTTTTTTTGGCAAAGAACATTTTGGCTGTCTTCATTGTTTAATCGAACAAAAGCGAGCGTTTTATAATTAGGTCGTTTCAGGCGGATTTTCTTGACCCAACAAATTAATTAAGCGAAAAATTTGCGTGTTTTTAACAAACACGAAATGTCAATAGTAGCGTACGATTTCAATAAAAAAACACCGGTCTAATCCCGGCCACTTGATACTAATCTTATCGTAAAAACTGTGATTTTTATTACGAATCATTAACAATTCTAATCCCAGTCTAGGAATTTTTTGACATTTTTATCAGACTTGTGTTTAATTTCAGAATCTAAGGCAAGGTTTTGCGTAATTACAGTGTTGCAAAAATATTTTAATTAATTTTTTGGGTCAAGTTGGGTCAAGTAAAGAATTAGAATACTTATTCCTCGCTTGTTTAATTCAAAACGACCATAAAAATAAACATAAAATATGATGATGTTTATCATTATTAATACAATAAAATTTTGACATTTCGATTTTATTACATTTTTTGTTCCTGTTTAAAATTTTCAATTCAAATTTTGTGACAATAAAACAGACAAAAACAAAGCTTTTATTACACAAAAAACCGCAAAAACGTATTTCTAAATATTTGTATTAAGTAATAAACAATTTTTATTGGCTTTGTTAGGTCGCGTATCCTAGCAACCACAAAATTAAAATTGTGTGAGTACAGCTAAGTTCACAAGTAATGACAATTTGAAATCCTTCACCACGTGACCCAAAATTTGTAATCACAAAACCATAAAATAAAATAAATTTTTCAGTTGTAATGACGACAAAGTTCAAAGTCAATTTCCATTCATGACTTTGACATATTATAAATTAAATTAATTAAATGTAGAGTAAAAAAAACCGTTAAAAAATGTAGGTACAGTAAAGTTCAAAAATAAAGTGAAATTTGAAAATTCAAATGTACAGTTCACTCCAGAACTAAAGACACTGGAGTTTGTCACGGCCTGCGTGATAATTGCGTTAATTAATCAAAACTATAACAAATGTGATAATGGGCCAGGTGTGGGAGTGCGGCCCTCCTTGGCCCGTGACCTTCCCATCACGTGCCCAATAAGAATCACGTGCCGGTCTCGGGTATCGCGATCGCATTGCCGGTAGCAATTTCACGTCAATTTTTCCACGCCAACTAAGATCGATTTGACACTCACCACTGTATTCTGGTATCCCAATCCATACCGATCCTTGTCGGTGTCATCAGGATTCGACGTTGCCATTTTTTCTTCTTCTTCTTCTTCGTTTCGACTTCCTGGAACAACAAATCGCGTTGATTTCATCTCGTCGGTTCAAGGTCGCGATTCTCTATTGTTTTTCGATGCTCGATTATTTTCGCATGTGACATATTAACTGAAATAGAAGAAAGTTGGCTTATGGCCAACTCGATTCGCGGTTCAGACTTTATTTTTGAATAAAAACACGAAAAAAATTGATTGTAGAGAATGTAATTGGATAGACTTTAGACTCGAGGTGTGTCTAGCGGTGCGGAATTTGCGCGGTGTATAAAAAGAAGACAAACAAAAATAAAAATGAGATAAATACAGACGCGAAATGAGTAATTTAAGGTCGGGATTTGGGTTTCTGTGATTGGCACCACTGCTAGACTGCAAACTCGTTTGTTAATCACCGATTAAATTACTAAATCTTACAAAAATTGTAAAATTAGGGACTTAACATAAGTAGGCTATGATTTTTATTATGCGATTGGCAAAATTGACAAACTATATGTTAGCACAACTGAAAGTTTTTTTGGTAAAAAAATTAAGATTTTTTTCAAGCAAAGCCAAGTTGTAAAACTGCTGTACTTACTCCTACTCGGCTTTGCCTTGGCTAGCCATTTTTCAAAAATACACATATACTTGGTAATAAAACAAATTTAGCATTTTTAGTTAATTATAGGAGTATTTTAATAGAGAATTATTTAAATACATTATTATTCGACTGTCCGAGGCAAAGCCGAGTTGTTGCAGTAATTGTTTTTTTTTAATTCAATAAATAAATAAGTTTCAAGCGTAAAACTGCTACACTTGTGTTTATAGTAAAAAAACAATAATTACAAATCACGGCCTACTTAAATTATTTTATCACTTCTGATAATAAACGTAATTGAGTGGTGTTTCTTTAGTAAAAAAATAACATTTTTTGAGGCAAAGCTGAGTTGTAAAACTGTTATAGTTACTCTTACTCGGCTTTGCCTTGGCTAGCTATCTTTTAAAAATATACATTTACTTGGTAATAAAGCAAATTTATTATTTTTAGTTAATTATATTTTAATACACAACTGTTTAAATACATTATATTCAACTGTCCGAGGCAAAGCCGAGTCGTTGCTGTCATTGTTTTTTTTTAATTTAATAAATAAATAAATTACAAGCGTAAAACTGCTACATTTGTGCTTATAGTAAAAAATAATAACCACAAATCACGGCCTACTTGATTATTTTATCACTTCTGATAATAAACGTAATTGAGTGGTTTTATTCGTTATTTCTTAACATCCTGATTGTTTTATTAGATTTTAGCAAAATTTATTACAAACTGGATTATGATTGTTGACAACTTGCGAAAAAAGTCATAAATCTTCCGTCAAAACAGAATTTGCAATTAGCATAATTTACATTAGTTATAAATCGATTCATGTCTAATTTAAGCCCATTAAAAAGTAACGCCACGTCCGATGTAACCCATTGTACACCAATATTAGCATAAATGACGGTTGAAGTGCGAAAAAAATAAATAAATTTTCCAGAAGATGAGAATGACACAAATCGCGAGTGTTTTTGCCAATTGTGGAACCTAATTTTGACACATGTCACAATTACCGCAACAAGGCTTCAAATTTCCGCTCTTTAGGGGCTTCCCCTTACCTGTCCAGTCGTACCACTTCAATTAACCCATGGAAACAATGCGAACGATTGCACTGACACTGTGATAACAACTGCCGCAAACTTGTGATATATGTGAAGAAACTATGTCAAAAAATGAGATAAAATTGTTAATTAGAAAAACGCCGAGTACTTGTTAGCACTTCAAAATAAACAATCTCGGCCGAAATGAGATAATTGATTTGACACACACGCCGTTTTTGCCAATAAGATGTCGATTCACGTGTTACTTGAACGAAAGAAACTGATTTTTCGGGAAAATGTTCAAATTTGCGACTGGGAATGGAGGGGACGACACTGACGTCGTGTTGGTTGTATATCTAACAATAAAAACAACCGTCGAAATATTATTATTGCATTTATTTTGTTTTTATTATACAAAAAATCAAACAATTTGTTGTCCCCCAAGTGCAGTTATTACAAATTTATAAAAACACTTCATTTGTAACATGAGACGCCACTGAGCTTACGTATTACTGGTTGCCTACCGGGACAATTAATGTACTATTAAGTGTACTAGTTTTGATAAGACTTATCACCAAAATTGAATTATCATTAACGGTACGTTTCATTAACTCAAACTAATTTTTGCGCGTTATTATCATTTAAAACAGGCGCTCTTAACCTAACTTTGTTATGTCATTAGAAATGTCACATTGTGATGACTAAACAATAGTAATCCTATTTACAAGTGCATAATCGCCACCGGTTTACACCACGGCCCCTTATTTACACTCAGTAGCGATGAAATAGGTAAAAATTGTGTTTTTGTTTCTTTTGATTGCCCCTAACCTTACTTATTTTTCAGTGGGTGAAATGCCTTCAAATATGTCGTATTGCCCCCCAGGGGTGCACATTTGGGACGTGTGGGTGAACCACGGGATGTCCCAATGTTTCGTCGAGACTCTATCATCGTCTGTGATTGCTGGGTTTATTTTACTAGCTGGTACCATCCAGTTGTGCATGTACAGGAAATATGGTACTGAAATCTCCCCAAATCACTTGGTCAAGTCCCGTTTGTACCATTTTCAAGTTGCGGTAACACTATTGGTGCCTGTGTTGGAGGTTGTGAGGTTCGTGCTACGAGGGACTGTGTTTGATGATAAACACATCTATGGGTTTATGGTAAGTGCGAATTGGGGTGTTAAATATTTGGTTGAATTGCCTCATTATTGACTTTTATTGGTATTTATGTAGTTTTGTTATTATCGGCGATAATCACGTGGGGAAAAAATTTAAAACTGTTTAGATAAGAAAGTGGTATTGAACTTGGATTATGTTGGAAGGAAAGAATGATGAGTTTGTGTTATCAACAGGTTACGTTTTTATCGCAAGTATAATTCCGCGTTTTGATTAAACTAATTAAACGACGAAAATAATTTCATCAAAATTGCGGAAACGGAACTAAAGTCTTCAACATTGAACTCTAATCTGCCTTTGCATTTTTTTTATCACAGTTACAGAAAAGAACAAGACATGTAAAAAATTTAATTGAGAATAAATTATTTTTTACAGGGCGAAATTAAGTTGACACACGACGCGTAGCTGAGTGCGTTAATAATTAAGTCCTACATAATATTTGTATTAAACTTTTTTGTCAAAGACTTTTATTAAGAAATTAGAAATGAGTTTTCAAAAATTATTTTAGCAAATTCAAAGTTGTGTAAAATGGAATTTTAATCAATAAATGTCTTTGGAGAATGGTGTTTTTTGAGAGTTTTTACCGCACGCCAATTGTATGGTAATTTGACGTTTATAGGTTAGGACGCCCAAAAAAACTTTAATATTTATAAAAGAAATGTTATTCCTCATTAATAATTTTAATTATTTTGAAAGAAAATTAACTTAATTTTAAAATTCACTGTAATTTATTATAAGCTACCTTAATTAAGAATCTCAAAATCGGTTACTTTTATTTATTTATTTTTATAATTGAAAATGTAGCTAAACCCAAGATTTGTTAATACTCCTATTAAACAAATTGAAATTATTAATAATAAGAAAAAAATGTGTGACTATGAAAAAATAAAGGACAAAGTTTTATAATTCACCTGTATATTAAAAAAGTGCGAAATAAATTTATTAATTTATAATTAATTTATTAATAATGTCTCGTTTGGGTATTTATTTGAAAGATTTGACCTGAAAAATGTCACTTTTTCAGTACCACAAGGCAAAACTGTGTATTTATAATATACAGAGTGACGACAAAATTATGCACCAAAATTTTATCCTGATGTTCTTTCTGTATTGTACGCGACTAAAAATATGTTAAAAGAAATAATTTATCTCGTTTTAAAAAAAAGTTAAAGCCGCTCAAAGTCAAATCCTACACAGGGTGATTCTTAAATAGACCGACAAAATTTTATCACAGCTTCCCAAGGATAAATGGAGACAAACTACCTGTGCTAATACTATTTACGAATACATCAGTGGCGTACGCTTTACCTCGAAAATAACTTGTAATTTTATTTAGAGAACGTTTAAACAAAGAATTTTTTAAGTATTTTTTCCAGCATGTTCTCATTTGATACTAAAAAGGAAAAAAATATCGATCTATTTAGGAATCACTCTGTATATTTCGTAAACTCGAGTTTATTAATGTCTCGTTCGGATATTTATCTGAAAAATTGATCTTGAAAAATGTAACTTTTTCAGTATTACAAGGCAAAACTGTGACTTTTGTACGTATTTATAATATACAAGGTGACCAAAAAATAATGTACCAAAATTTTATTCCGATGTTCTGTGGTCGTACACGACTGAAAATGCGTTAAAAAAAGTGATTTATCTTGTTTTTTAAAAAAGTTAAAGCCGGTCAAAGACAAAATCTATATACTGGGTGATCAAAAATGTCGGAATTTAGTAGGGATAATGTTTCGTTTGGGTATTTATCCGGAAAATTAATTCGGAGAAAAGACACTTGGTACGTATTTATAATATACAGGGGGGGGCCAAAAAAATATGTACCAAAATTTTATGCCGATGTGTTTGGTCGTACATGACTGAAAAAGTTAAAGCCGGTTAAAGTCAAATCCTATATACTGTGTGAGTAAAAAATGTCGGAAATTTCATTAATTTTTTTCTAATTGTTATGTTTTTACAAGACTTTATATTGATATTTGGGAATTTGGCTGAAATTGCATGTATACCGGGTGTAAACAATTTTGAAAAACATATAATTTCTCGGCTCTTGAAAGAGATACAAGTCTCAATTTTGGCACACCCTATGTACTCGCCAAAGGCAATTTTTCACTTGTGATAGTTAAACAAATCTACTTCCGGTTTGGCCGGAAATGGAGTCAAAATAAAATCTTATAGACTGCTTGAGTCAAAAATGTCGGAGATACCATTTAGTTTTTTGTTTTTACAAATTGAAATTATTATTATTAATAAGAAAAAAACGTATAAAACTCAATGAAAAACTACGGGACAAGATTTTGTAACTCACCTTGTATATTAAATAAATGTATTGTTTGCAAATACGAAATTAATTGACTTCGTCCTTGAATCTTGAATTTTACATCTTACATAAACTACTCTTATCACAGAATTAAATGCAAAATAGATAAAAATTTGCGTATTATTTGCGTGTATCTTGACTTAAATAAGTAAATAATGAAATGAAACGCAAAATTATTTCTTAAATCATTATTCAACAAATCAAGGTTAAATTTCAATTGTAATCAAGGTCAAGGTTGCGACCCCTGAAACAATTTTTTTTCCAGATAACATCCCTGGTACTCAACCTGCTCGCCTACCCCTACTCCCTTTTAGTTGTGCGCATCGAACGCCACTACCTCTTGCCCTCGGTGCCCACCAAAGGTCACGGCATCGTTCTTTTACTCTTCTGGACTCTAGTTTTCATCTCTGAAAACCTCGCATTCTTCAATTTAGACAAGAAAGAATGGTGGTTTCAGCTCAAAACGTACACTTTATTTTCTCTACAACTACACACAAAACAACTACAGTTAAATTTCCAGAATGGAGGACCAAATCGAGATGGGGCTATTCATCATCCGTTATTTATCCTGTCTTTTCATGTTTTTATTAGGCCTGAAAGCCCCAGGAATCACACAAAATATAAATTATTTTACACTTAATGACTCGACCCGTAATTTGCCACCGCAGGTGAGTTGATTGTCACAAGTTGCGCAATAACACACAACAAATTCTCGTTGATTTACAACCGGGTTTTGTCAGATTTTTCGATAAGAAATGTCAAGTGAGAAATTAAATTCGTCGTTTAGAAACATGAAGAAGGTCACTTTTAAAAATATAAGTGTCAGCGTAAAATTTAAGGTTAAAAATCGGTTAAATTGTCGGTTATAACCGGTTGTGGTTTCAGGATCGTCTCGAGAACCAATCAACATGGCACCATTTTTGGAAGAAAGTTCGAATTTTAGCGCCATTTTTATGGCCGAAAAAGGACGTTTTGTTGCAATTCCGTGTCATTTTTTGCTTGCTGTTATTGGCCGGTGGGCGTGTCATCAATTTGTACGTCCCCATTTACAACAAATATATCGGTGAGGAGTCGAAATGGCGCGAAATTTGAATTTAAATTTGTTTTTAGTGGATAGTATGACTCCCGATGAGAAAATTGGTAAATTGGAGTTTCGATGGGATTGGATTTTGATGTATGTGGGGTTTAAATTTCTCCAAGGTGGGGGGACGGGAGGCATGGGGTTGTTGAACAATCTACGTTCGTTCTTGTGGATCAGGGTACAGCAATATACGACGAGGGAGGTGGAGGTGGAGTTATTTAGACATTTGCATAGTTTGTCCTTGAGATGGCATTTGGGGAGGAAGACGGGGGAGGTGTTGAGAGTGATGGATAGAGGCACGGACAGTATTAATAATTTGTTGAATTATATTATTTTTTCGATCGTACCGACGATTATCGATATTGTGATAGCTGTGGTCTTTTTTGTGGTCACGTTTAATGCCTGGTTCGGGTTCATTGTCTTCATCACGATGGTACTCTACATAGGTAAGTTTGTGTGAGAAAAGGAGAGTCATGAGAAACGTAACGTAATAGATAAAGAGGCGAAATAATGGTAGATGCAGACTCGGCTTTGCCTCGATATGATTTTGTTTCAGAATTGTTACACAATATGTGACACCATTCAAAATTTATATATACAGAGTGTTTCTTTAATATTGTGAAAAATTGCAATTCGAAATCGAAAAATGACACTAATATATAATTTAAATATTCAATGATGTGCCCCTGCACACGCCACTGAGTAGAGTAAAAATCAAATAATTGTCTGAAAATAAACGGATTTGAATTTTTATCATGAAACTTTATTACCCTGTATATCCGTGACGAAGCTTTATACGACTATTGTTTATTTGACAAATTAGTATTATTTTTTGATGTAGAATAAGTGGTTGCAATTTTTTGCAATATTTAGAAAACAGCCTGTATACAAATATACAGGCTGTTCCATTTTTATTGTTACAAATTTAAACAGGTGATAGAATATTCCGTTTTAAGACAAAAGTTCTCTATAAACATGTATCGAAAAATATTATGTAAGGGAGCTACACCTCCTCAAAGAGGTGCATTTTTTTAATGTTTTTTTGCAATATTTCAGAAACTGTTATAAATCAAAATTGTAGAGTAAACAGTATTCTAATTATTTTGGCTTTTTTGATGCATATTTATAGGAAAGTTTTGTCTTAAAATTACTTTTTAAATTTGTAACAATAAAAGCGAAACAACCTGTACATTTTGTTGGTATTGATTCACTGCTCGATAACGAAAGTGTAAATGTACAATGTAAAATTACATCAAATAGCGAAGTTACAGTTTTTTATAATATAAAATTACACCTGAAAAGATTGTAAAATTGCAGACCACATAAATACGTACTATAAAAAAATTGCATTTTTAATTATTAAATGTAAAATTACATCGGAAGAGAATTGTGAAATTCCATCTTTTTCTAAACTTTTTTTTTCCAAACATTTT
>NW_025401041.1:5012121-5048595 GCF_015345945.1 Tribolium madens
CAAAGTTATAGTTTTTCATAATATAAAATTACACTTGAAAGGATTGTAAAATTGCATTTTTAATGATAAAATGGAAAATTACAACCGAAAAGAATTGTGAAATTTCATCTTTTTTCAAGCTTCGACATAAACAAATTTACATTTTTTTTTATTTTCTGCAAAATTTCATCAAATAACAAAGTTACACTTTTTTATAATAAATATAAAATTACACGAGAAGCCATTGTAAAATTACAGTTTTGATGAAAAAATTTTAAATTACAACGGAAAAGATTTGTGAAATTCCATCTTTTTCCAAACTCATTTTTAACATTTTTTTTTGTTTTAAGTAAAATTACATTAAATAGCAAATTATTATGTAATTATGAAACTACACGAGAAAGAATTATTGCAAAATTACATTTTTAATGATAGAATGGAAAATTACAACGTAAAAAAATGTGAAATTCCACTTTTTTCCTAGCTTTGACGTAAACAAAGTTACATTTTTTTCACTTTTGTGTAAAATTACACCAAATATCAAAGCTACACTTTTTTATAATTATTATATAATTACACGAGAAGGTATTGTAAAATTACATTTTTAATAATAAAATGTAAAATTACAACTGAAGAGATTTGTGAAATTCCATCTTTTTCCAAACTCTAAATTTATGTTTTTTTCTATTTTAAGTAAAATTACATTATTAAGCAAAGACAGATTTTTATAATATGTATACTACATACTCATACTTAATATAAGTTGTAAAACTGCAATTTTAGTGATAAGATGTAAAATTACATCAAATAGCAAAGTTACAGTTTTTTATAATATAAAATTACACCTGAAGGGATTGTTAAATTACATTTTTTATTATAAAATGTAAAATTACACGAGAAGACATTGTAAAATTATATTTTTAATAATAAAATGTAAAATTACAATGGAACAAAATTGTGAAATTTTATCTTTTCTCAGGCTTTAACGTAAATGTAAATCTACTTTTTTTCTATTTTATGTAAAATACATATCAAAAAGCAAAGTTACAGTTTTTGATAATATAAAATTACACTTAAAGGGTTGTAAATTTCATTTTTTTCAAGCTCTCACTATCAGCATCACCGAATGGCGTACAAAATTCCAACGTCGTATGAACCTCGCCGACAACGAGACCCGTGCCCGCAGCGTCGACTCATTACTCAACTTCGAAACTGTTAAATACTACGGAGCGGAACAATACGAAGTCGAAGCCTTCCGTGACACCATCCTCCGGTTTCAAGTCGAAGAATGGAAATCAAACATCACCCTCAACATCCTCAATACAGTACAAAACATCATCATTTGTAGCGGTCTCCTTGCTGGAAGTCTTCTCTGCGCATGGATGGTGGTCGAAAAGGGGGAACTCAAAGTCGGCGATTATGTCCTCTTTGCCACCTACATAATCCAACTCTATGTTCCATTGAATTGGTTCGGGACCTACTACAGAGCGATACAGAAAAATTTCGTCGATATGGAAAACATGTTTGATTTGTTGAAAGAGGACCAGGAGGTGATCGATGCCCCCAATGCGGGGCCTATTACAGTCAAGAAGGGGGCTGTCGAGTTCAATAATGTCTCGTTTGGGTATTTACCCGAAAGATTAGTACTGAAAAATGTCACTTTTTCAGTACCACAAGGCAAAACAGTAGCTTTGGTACGTATTTATAATATACAGGGTGACCCAAAAAATACTACCAAAATTTTATTACGATGTTCTGTGATTGTACACGAGTGAAAATGCGTTTAAAGAAGTGGTTTATCTTGTTTTTTTTTTTAAGTTAAAGCCGATCAAAGACAAATTCTACAGGGTTATTCATAAATATGAAGCAATATTTGAACCTCAAAAATGACCTATAAAAATTAAATAATATCTCGTGTCCTATCTCTACTGATAAGAATTTTACAGCCCTCGGAATGTGGGTATGGAAATTTGATTTTTTTGTAATAACTTTGGAACTATTTGACCAAATATTATAAAATTTAACATACCCTTTGAACTGGTAATCACGAAAACCGGATACATCCACTCAATTTCCGGTTCCAGCAGTTGCAGGTCACATTTTCTGTGTTTTTCCATTTTTTTGCTCTCTTAACACCAATTTTTTATTGCCCAAATCGATAGAGCAATCAATTTCGATTAAAAAATGCATAACCTTTAATACCCCTAAAATGGACCGTTTCAAAGATATTTTAATTTAAACTGAGGACTGCACAACGCTGAAACCAAAAAGTAGGGATTTTGAATGGATGATATCCACGGTTACAAATGACCATGGTCTCACTAATCGCTGTCAGGCATCTGTCAACTTTGACATTGGACGATTATTAGACAATTAATCGAAAATATTTAATAAAAGAGTTTACCTCAGATTCCAAACATAACTTAGAATAAATCCAAATGGATCTCGTAGCATTTAATTCATAAAAAATTCACAAAAATTTATTGTCAAAGTTAACAGATGCCTGGCAGGGATTTATGTGACCATGGTCATTGGTTGCCGTGGATACCACTTATTCAAAATCCCTATTTTTTGATTTCAGCGTTGTGCTGTCCTCAGTTTAAATTAAAATATCTTTGAAACGGTCCATTTTAGGAGTATTAAAGGTTATGCGTTTTTTAATCGAAATTGATTACTCCATCGATTTGGGCAATAAAAAATTGGTGTTAAGAGAACAAAAAAATGGAAAAACACAGAAAATGTGACCTGCAACTGCTGGAACCGGAAATTGAATGGATGTATCCGGTTTTCGTGATTACCCGTTTAAAGGGTATGTTGTCAAAGGGAAATGTTCCAAATTTTATAATATTTGGTCAAATAGTTCCAAAGTTATTACAAAAAAATCAAATTTCCATACCCACATTCCGAGGGCTGTAAAATTCTTATCAGGAGAGATAGGACGCGAGTTATTATTTAAATTAACATCATTTTATAGGTCATTTTTGAGGTTCAAATATTGCTTCATATTTATGAATAACCCTGTATATACTGGGTGAATAAAAAATGTCCGAATTTACTAAGGCTAATGTTTCGTTTGGGTTTTGTTCGCAAAAATGTCACTTAATACCACAAGGTACGTATTTATAATATACAGGCTGACCAAAAAATAATGTACCAAAATTTTATTCCGATGTTCTGTGGTCGTACATGACTGAAAATGCGTTAAAAAAGTGATTTATCTTGTTTTTTAAAAAAGTTAAAGCCGGTCAAAGTCAAATCCTATATACTGTGTGAGTCAAAAATGTCGGAAATACTATTTAGTATTTTTATTTTTTTAACAAGACTTTATTTTAGTATTTGAAAAATTGGCTGAAATTGCTTGTATACGGGGTGTGTACAATTTTAAAAAACACATAATTCCTCGGTTCTTGGAAGAGATTCAAGTCTCAATTTTGGCACACCCTATATACTCGCCATAGACAATTTTTCGATTATAATACTTAAATAAATCCACTTCCGGTTTGGACGGAAATTGAGTCATTGGACCGGAAATACGGTCTAAGACAAATGTTATATACCGTATAAGCGGAAATACTCCTACTATTTAGTTTTTTGTTTTTTTATAAGATTTTATTTCGATATTTGGGAAATTGTCTGAAATTGAATGTATACCGGGTGTATACAATTTTGGAAAATCTCATATTTTCGCGGTTTTTAAGAGATATATAAGTCTTAATTTTGGCATACGCTATATATTTATCAAAGGCAATTTTTTACTTATGATTGTTAAATAAATTCACTTCCGGTTTGGCCGGAAATGCGGTCAAAGTGAAATCCTATATACTAGGCAAGAGAAAAATGTCTGAAATTTCACTTAATTTTTTTTTCTGTTTTCACAAGTTTTATTTCGATATATGTAAAATTGGTTGAAATTCCATATACAGGGTGAATATAAAGTATGGAACCAAGCGTGTTTTTTTTAATCATTTTGCCTCCAGGAAATAATAATTAATATAAATTAAAGTAATATAAAAAAATGAAATCGTATTTTAAGAATTTGTTTTTGGGTTATGCGATTTTTTTTGGTTTATGTAAAAAAAAGATAGTTGTAACCCTTAGATTATAACGTTCATGAGAAAAATATTTTATAGTGGGTCGCCATTTAAAAAAATTAAAATTTTTGTAGAACTCTAAAAGAAAAGAAAACTTTGAAAAATATTATTATTGATAAAACATCACATTTTTTAGTATTGTATCATAAATTAATTAGTTTTTCCAAAAAAAAAAAAACAAAAAACGTTTTGTTCCACACTTTTTATTTATCTTATTGTATATCAGGTGTATACAATTTTGAAAAATCCATCATTTCTCGGTTCGTGAAAGAGATACAAGTCTCAATTTTGACACACTTTATGTACTCGCCAAATACGATTTTTCACTTATAATAGTTAAATAAATCTACTTCCGGTTTGGCCGGAAATATGGACAAAGACATTCTATATACTGTATGTGTCAAAAATGTCGGAAATACCATTCGTTTTATTAGTTTTTATGCTTTTACAAGATTTTATTTCAATATTTGCAAAGTTGGCGAGAATTATGCATATATACAGGGTGTGTACAATTTTGAAAAACACCTAATTTCTCGGTTCTTAAAACATATGCAAGTCTCAATTTTGGTACACGCCATGTACTTGTCAAAGGCAATTGTTTACTTATAATAGTTAAATAAATTCTCTTCCTGTTTGGGCGGAAACTGAGTTAACTAGACCGGAAATACGGTCAAAATCAAATCCTATATACTGTTGGAAATAAAGTTTACGTTTTTACAACACTTTATTTCGATATTTGCAATATTGTATACCGGGTGTGTACAATTTTAAAAAACCCAGTATTTCTCGGTTCTGAAAAGAGATACAAGTCTCAATTTTGACACACGCTATGTACTCGCCAAAGGTGATACTTTGGCCGGAAATGGAGTCACTTTGATTTTTTTCTTTTTCAGGTTGGCCCTTCCGGTAGCGGAAAGAGTACAATAATTCGCTTATTGTTCCGTTTCTACGACGTCGAGACCGGTTCGATCATAATCGACGGTCAGAACATCAAAACGGTGACTCAGGAGTCGCTCAGACGGGCTATCGGAGTCGTCCCTCAAGACACCGTCTTATTCAACAACACAATTCGTTATAATATTAAATATGGTCGTTTGACAGCCACCGATGCTGATGTGATTGAAGCGGCACGTGGAGCCGATATCCATGATAAAATTTTAACGTTTCCTGACGCCTACGACACCCAAGTGGGTGAAAGGGGGCTGCGTTTGAGCGGCGGAGAAAAGCAACGAGTGGCAATAGCACGTACGTTGCTCAAAGCCCCCATGATTGTGTTATTGGACGAGGCGACAAGTGCGCTGGATACGCAGACTGAGAGAAATATACAAGAGTCCTTATTCAGGATGTGTGTAAATAGGACGACGATCATAGTGGCCCATCGATTGTCAACTGTCATTCATGCCGATGAAATTCTTGTCTTGAGAGACGGGGAAATTATAGAACGGGGAAAGTAAGTTGGCAACACTAACTGTCAAATTCAAATGTCATTGTTTTTTTTTCCAGACATGAACATTTAATCGGACAGGAAGGGGTGTATGCCTCCATGTGGAGGCAACAGTTGGAAAATAAGGAAAATGAAATTTTAGTCGAGTCAAGTCTCGAGAAGAGTTAATCCTCCCACCCCCTACTACTTTACTATTAGTTGCCAAGGTTTGGGGCATAATAAGAAAAAACGCTTCGTATTTGTTTTGTATTGATCAAATAAGTGGACTGTCATATCACTAGATTAAATAAAGTATTTTTATTGACATTTGTATAGAGACCCTAGGGTTGAAACAACTCATCTTCGGGGACTCTAGCAAACACTTCGTTTATGTTTTTCACCCAAACAGTCGCCATAATTTGTTCGATGGCAGCCCCAAAGTCGGCGTAGACCGCGAGGGCATTTTCGTTGATTGTTTTCATGATTTGTTCACTTAATTGTTCGTTCCCTTTGATGATGTCATCGTAATAAAAAATCACTTTTTTGGGGTTGAATTTGAACACGTGATCGGTCATTCGTAAGTGAGTTTTGCCTTTTTTTGTGTATCTCTCACATTTGAATTGGTTTTTGCCGTCGACGTCCCCTGTAACGTGTGATTTAGTGACGAGGCGGAGCCGAGTCAACTTACAAAAAGTGTTATTGCATTTCCCTTCGCCGTTTAGGGTAAATAACAGCAATTTCCCGTTGATTTTATAGTCACCTTCCATGCGCACCAAGGGGGTGAAACTGTCATAATTCCAATAACAGCTGTCTTGAGTAAAATTAGCCCTAAAATTGTTTTTTCCTATTTTGTTCTTTTAATCTAGTTACCTCACTTGGAATTTTTAATCATGGCCGAGGTGATTCCGTGAATTTTCACATTTCTGTAAATTTGTCGTAACATATCCTTGGAGGATTCCCCCAAGGTCACTTCAGGGATAGACAGGGGCTCCAACTGATTAATCCCCAAATCCCTATTCCCCATTGCCAACTTTCGAACATCTTCCATGACATACTTGTCTAAACACTGATTTAAATTAGGATCCGATTTCCGACATTTGACAATTTCAGGAGCTGAATTAATTATTGACAATTATTGTAATTAATTTAATTAATTACTCACGTAAAGTTTTGGCAAAAGTTGAACCGAGGACAAGCACCACAACTAAAATCACACTCATTGTTCTAATTCAAGACGAAAACTATTAAAAATCAGTTTATGAAAAGTATTTGTAGTGTCGAAAAGTTGAAAACCTTGTAATTTGGACATAGTTCTCGTAATTGCAGCAGTAGGGTCATTAAGGAGACAATTATCATCGGAAATTTTCAAGTTTGCGCTAATGTGCCACGAAAATGATGCAAAAACGCTGATAATGATTGTTTTTACATTATTATTTAACTCTTTTGAAATTAAAAATGGCGCCAGCTTTGCATTAGGTTGGCACCACTTTGTTTGAGTTCGCCCGAGTTTGATCAATCATTTTATATTTACGATGGCTGTAAGTATTAATAAATTGAAACAATTAGTAATTAAGATTTTATTAAATAATAATTAAATATTACATGGTGGTACCAACCATGTAACAATAATAATCGAGATTTAAATTTCAGATATTTTGGCATGTAAGACTTATTTAATTGTTATTAGTGAATTTTATGTTTAAACTGGGGCTAATTCGGAGCCCCTATTTTGTTAATTAATTTTTTTACCAAATTTTCTAGTGACTTTTTTCTGTTTCGTTGGTACGGTGTTAGTTGATTGTTTTCTCCGCTTGAAATTCAACTTAAAAGTGCAAAAAAAGCCGGTAAAACTCTAATTCCAATGGCTGTAAGTACCCCAATCTCTGTTTAACCCCTAAAATAACGCCCCCATGTGTTTAAATATCTTAATTGTCACTTTTGTGAGAAAATCGCTGCGGCATCGCATTTGACCTAACCCCACTTTTGCAGAGCGCCGCAGCTGCAAAAATCGCCGAAGTCCGCGAGACAACGCGCGTGGAGCGCATTGGGGCTCACTCCCACATTCGGGGTCTCGGTCTCGATGAGAGTCTCGAAGCCCGACATGTCTCGCAAGGAATGGTGGGTCAAGTGTCGGCCCGCAGGGCCATAGGGATTGTCTTGAAGATGGTGCGCGAGGGGCGAATCGCCGGCCGTGCGGTCTTATTGGCGGGGCAACCCGGGACGGGGAAAACGGCCATTGCCACGGCGCTAGCGGCCGCTTTGGGGCAAGACACCCCCTTCACGAGCATGGCAGGCTCGGAGATCTACTCGCTGGAGATGGGCAAGACGGAGGCGCTGACCCAGGCGATCAGGAAGAGTATTGGGGTGCGGATTAAGTAAGTATTTGGTTGTTGATGAGAGAGAGAAAGTTGCTTGGGGCTATTTGTGGGATACGTATCAATTTGAAATATTTACAATGAACTTATTTTTTTTTAAATAAGCAAATAAAGAATGCGTTTAGGCATTCATTTGTTTCAAAAATTATTTCAAATTGATGAATTCATTAATTGTTGCATTGTTGGTTGCCTATTTATAGAACACCTGCAAAATTGAAACGAACTTATTTTTTTAAGTAAGCAAATAAAGAAATGATTAAGTTAAAAAATGCGTTTAGACATTTATTTATTCAAAAAAAATATGTCAAATTGAAATACAACGAAAACGAATTTATTTTTTTAAGTAAGCAAACAAAGAAATAAATTGAGTTAAAAAATGCATTTAGGCATTTATTTATTTCAAAAATATTTCAAATTAATGAATTTATTATTTGGTGTATTGTTGGTTGCCTATCTACATAGCACCTGTAAAATTGGAATACAACGAAAACGAATTTATTTTTTTAAGTAAGCATCCAAAGAAATGAATTGAGTTAAAAAATGCGTTTAGACATTTATTTATAAAAAAAAAATATTTCAAATTAATGAATTCATCAATTGGTGTATTGTTGGTTGCCTATTTATTGAACACGTGCATAATTGAAATACAACGAAAACGAACTTATTTTTTTTACGTAAGCAAACAAAGAAATGAGTTGAGTGAAAAAATGCGTTTAAACATTTATTTATTAAAAAAAAATATTTTAAATTAATGAATTTATTAATTGGTGTATTGTTGGTTGCCTATATATAGAACTGCAAAATTGAAATACATACAATGAAAACGAATTTATTTTTTTAAGTAAGCAAACAAAGAAATAAATTGAGTTAAAAAATGCGTTTAGACATTTATTTATTTTAAAAAAATATTTAAATTAATGAATTTTTCAATTGGTGTGTTGTCGGTTGCCTATTTATTGAACACGTGCAAAATTGAAATACACAAATTTATTTTTTTTAAGTAAGCAAATAAAGTAACAAATTGAGTTCGTATTCAATAGATTTTTTCACGCTTGTTCTGACTTAACGTAAATTATCAATTTTTTCGATTTTACTCCGCTCACCGTCAAAAAATTCAAAAATTCTTAATTTTTTTAACTCGGCCCAATAACGTTTTCTGCCCTTTATTGAGTCTTTAGGACCTCTAGAAATGTAAAAAAAATTTAAGAATCCATTTTAAATATAAATTTTTTTGATTTTCGTTGAGATTTTGGTCGATTTTTGGTACCCAACTTATTGGCGCTAGCCTTTTGTATTTGGGATCGTTGGAAAGCAAATTTATTTTCTATCATAGGCAAAAAAATCAGTGTTCTACGACAATTAGTTATTGAGAAAATTGCTGATAAAATCAAAAAAATTTGGAAAATATAAATTCGACTATAACTTCTAAACTATCAGGAATTTTGCGGTTTCCTCGACGCCAATCGATTCCTCGGAACATTTTACATCTGTCTACGTCAAAATACATATATCATTGAGGTACAGTTTTGCGGCCATTTAAAATAAAAAAAATTATTGCTGTCATCTTCAAAAATTAAAAAATTCGTAATTTTTTAAACTTAACTCGATAATGTTTTTGCAGGTTTTTGAGTCTTTAAAACCTATGAAATGTTAAAATCGTTGTATGGATCAATTTGAAAGTTTATAATTTTTTTGATTTTTCTCGAGATTGTGGTCGATTTTTGGTGGTAGTCCTTTATATTTGTCACGGTTGGAAAGCAAATTTAATTTTCTATTATATACAAACAAGATCATTATCATTTAGGCATTAATATTGCAAAAAAAATACTAATTTCTTCAAAATGATTAAAAATTCCATAATTCGTGTATAGTTGGTTGCCCATTTACAGGTGCAAAATTGAAATACAACGAACTTATTTTTTTAAGTAAGCAAATAAAGTAATGAATTGAGTTCGTATTCACGTTGATTACGATGGTGTTGGACTTTCTGCAATAGTTCTATAGTTTTTTCAAAATGTTGAAGAATTCATCACTTGATGTATTGTTGGTTGCCTACTTGCCATTTTGTAATTATTTGGCAATTGAGTAAATAATTTCGCCACGATATTTTTCTTGAATTTCAAAGGGAAGAGAGCGAAATAATCGAAGGTGAGGTGGTGGAGGTGCAAATCGAGCGTCCTGCGACCGGCGTTGGCACAAAAGTGGGCAAATTAATTCTAAAAACGACCGAAATGGAAACCGTATACGACCTTGGTGGCAAAATGATCGATTCGTTATTGAAAGAGAAGGTTCAATCAGGCGACGTGATAACAATAGATAAGGCCACTGGTAAAATATCGCGTCTGGGACGTTCTTTTGCACGTGCAAGAGACTACGACGCCACTGGCCAACAAACTCGTTTTGTTCAATGTCCCGAAGGTGAATTACAAAAGCGGAAGGAAGTGGTCCATACAGTGACATTGCACGAAATCGATGTCATTAATAGTCGAACACATGGATTTCTAGCACTATTTTCTGGTAATTTAAATTTCGGTTGATTGTCGCTCCCTACTTTACCGACTTTTCAGGCGACACCGGCGAGATTAAACCGGAAGTTCGCGAACAGATCAATGGTAAAGTGGCGGAATGGCGCGAAGAAGGTAAAGCGGAAATGATCCCTGGTGTACTTTTTATCGATGAGGTCCATATGCTCGATATTGAGTGTTTTTCGTTTTTGAATCGCGCGCTCGAAAACGAAATGGCGCCGATTGTTATTATGGCAACGAATCGGGGAATTACACGAATTCGCGGTACGAATTACAAATCACCGCATGGGATTCCCCTCGATTTACTCGATCGGATGATAATCGTGCCCACAGCGCCCTACGATGAGAAGGAATTGAGGGAGATTTTGAGTATTCGGTGTGAGGAGGAGGACTGTCAAATGTCAGATAATGCGTTGACTGTTTTGACACGAATTGCGAAAGAGACGTCATTGAGATACGGAATGCAGTTGATCATGACATCGAGTTTAATTGCACGGAAACGAAAAGCACCGGAAGTGGACGTGGAGGATATCAAGAGGGCGTATCAGTTGTTTTTTGATGAGGGGAGATCTGTGCAGTTCTTAAAGGAGTATCAACAGGAGTTTATGTTTAATGAAGGTGAGTTGACAAAACTAAAAAAATGTTTTTCAAATAATTATTATTAATGATGTTTCAGATGACGCCGCTGAGATGGACACGAGTTAATCGCACTACCTTTGACGCTTGACCCGGGAATTTTATTGACACTCGGATTTTCCTTCTTTTTTTTGTGTAAATTAGACATAATTGCATTGCGTTCTAGTTCGGATGAATGGTGAAATATCCTCTCAGGTGTGTTGAGAAATTTCCATGATGTTAGTCGATTTTTTATAATGTTACGTTTCATGCGAAATAATTGGGGAAAACGACAATTTTATGTCAAATTTGCTTGTTCGAAATTTGGACGTTTCCTTAATCTTCTCGAATCAAAGTGTCACACTTGAAATATTTACATAATTTGTTTTGTAAGTTTGCGTATTTTTTTAAATAAAGCATTTTACGACTTTTGTCTCAATCCTCACTTAAATCCAATATTGTGAAGGTGATTAACTAGTTATTTTCTGCGTTTTTTAACCTTAAGAGGTGTTGCAACACATGTTTAATTTTATTTAGTTACTTAGTGGATTCTTAGTCAACATGACAAAGAACTTAACCCAGTGTTGCCTGTGCAAAAAATTTAATTCACCCAGATTTGAGCTGGAAACGTTGCCAAATTTACACTCGTTTTCACCAGATTATGATTAAAATTTTTCTAATACTGCTGAAGCTTTATATTTTTTACAAGAACGTGGTTGAAAAAGGTACAAAAACCTAATTTAGTAACCTTTCATCTTGATTTTAACCACACTGCAAAATATTTACGTTTTTATCTGAAAAACACGTGAAAAAAAAAAGACAGAAATAATGACTCAATTTTGTGTTTTTTAGCTCAAAAACAAGCTAAATCGGATAAAAAAAATAAATCATCAATTCAGATTTATTTTTGTAATTTTAGGCATGTTTTCTGGTTCAGAAACGAACTAAATCGAGCAAACTAATATTAATTTAAATCTACGGGGTGCGCCAGAACTCGCGCCCTAGAGAAAAATGGAAGAAATGTTAAAAAAAAAAAATCTATAAAAATTTCGAAGTTAGAGGGTTTAAAGTTTGCACTTTGACTCTATTTATTTCTGTTGGAAAAATAATTTTCCAAGTTTTTTTGCTATAGTCTATTAAAAGAGGAAACAAGGAAGCTCTATCCTAATTTGTAACTCTGTTGAATGTTATTTGTAGCTTTTATTGGCAAAATTTTTGTCTCTTTACTAAATAATTGTAAAAAAAACATACACAAGATTATCAGTATCCTTAAATATATAAAAAAAATGTCAAATGTCAAAATTTTTGACATATGGAATTTTTTAAACATTTTTTTCATGTTTCTGGTATCTTACCTTACTTGAAAATTTTCTATGGGGCGCGAATTCTGGCGCACCCTGTATATTTAGTAAATTTTTATCCAGTTTTTGCAAAATTCTTCGAAAAAACTTTAAATGTGTTTAAACACTAAAAATGCAAAAATAGCACCAGTTTTGCTCTAATTGGTAAATTTTCGGTTTGTTTCTAAAGCAATTTTGCAAAATTGTTCTGTTTTTAGCTAAAAAAATGTACTAAAACGCCCCGAGAAAGGCTAAAATAATTTAAATTTTTGCTTCATAGACATTTTTTCGGCTTATTTTAGACATAATTTCACTAAATAATTGCCTAAAATTGTGCTAAAACGCTAAAAAAAATGCACTAATTGTAAAGTGTTGGGCCGAAAAAGGCAAAAATTGTATTTTTTTATGTAATCATGTGATTTCTCCTGCATTTATAACACTCACCACTACGTGGCTCGTGTCCCAAACTATTCGTATCACAATGAGATATTGTAACACTTTTAATATATTATTTCGACCCAATTTAATGACTCTGTTGTGTGAAATGTCTTTAAAAACGAATAAAACTATTTTCTTAACTAATTTGATGATTTTTGACTTATAATTTTGAGAAAATTTAGCACAATAATTGAGTTTTTGTCTAAAAAACGTGCAAAATGCTCAAAAATGCAAATGTCTGCATTTTGACACAATTTACTAGGTATTTTAGTAATTAAAAAATCGTATTTTGTTAATTAAGGATTGCACAAAAGAGTTAATTTTACCAAATGTTTGGGTGAATCTCGATTTAAAAAAATAAGACATTAATTTTCTACTGTGAATGCAGTTACATTTATAAGAAAAAATCACTAAAAAGTTACTAGACTAGCTCAAAAATCACCAAACCTTGTAAACTGCCTAATTTTCAGTTATTAATCGTTTTTTTTTGTAATTAGTCTCCATTTTGGTTCTTTAAAAGACATATTAAAAAACGTGACGTCATGTTTTATCACATAAAGGCGACTAGATCAAATTTTGACTTTAAAAATTTCCATTACCAAACGTCACAACAAACCCTAAATCATTTAAAGTAAAAAAATATTTAAAAACGGCATAAAGAGGGCAAATGACAAAAAATAGTATAAAAAAAACCGTTTCATAAGACTTTAAAGCACTCGTTTTTTAAACTTGAATTCGTGCTTCAAAACTAGTTTTATGAAACTTGTTTTTTAATATACTATTATTCTAATTAAGCGTGTAATGAGTTGAAAAAAACTCTTTTATTTTAGGGAATGTTGTAAATTACATTTTTAATTAGTTTTATTGAAACGTCTTTATTAATCGAGAAATGCCGAGTTTTCCCATGTTGGTAAGGGTTCAATGACCTACAAATGTCAAATTTCTGTCCATTATGACTTAAAAATTGTTTTTTTAAAAAACACAATAGTAAAATAAATAATTGCGTCGATTAATTCCATCTGTTTACTCTCTTGTCTTGAGTAATAATTCCTTTTAAGGGAAATAAAGGAATAATTAGCTAATAACTAATTTGATGCTGTTATAAACGTTGAAAACAAATTGTTTTCTGCAAGATGGTTTTTTAATTTGTTTTTTATTTATGTTGGTCCATTGCAAAGCAATAATGACCCAAAGTCAGATTGCTTTTCTTGCGTTATCGTCATTAGCAATTTTTTTTTCTGGTGTGTATATCGGCGTGCGGTTTCGTAGATGTGTGCGCGGCTCTATTTCAGTATATAAAAGAGACAAAGTGGAACATATCGACAGGATTTCCCCCTCGACCGAAGTTGGTATTACTTCTCAGTCTCAAGTAAAAACTACCTTCACTCGTGGATTATTGTGTGAACTATGGGTCGTTTTTGTGTCACCGTTCTTTTACTCGTTGGAGGTTTTTTTACCACACAGGCGGCCAAATTACGTAAGTATTACACAATTCGAAAAAAAAAATAATTATAAAATCGGTTATTTTAAATAGCAATTATTGTGACTGTGCGTTTTTGTAGCAAGCACTTTTAAACGGTGCCACAAAAGTGACCCCAAATTCGACGACTGTCTCGTCGTCAACATCGAGGACGCCATCCACCAACTAAAAAATGGTAATTTTGATTTTTTTTTTAATCTAAACTCCGGAATATTTTTTTTTGGTACAAAAAAATTTTGTTAAAAACAAGCCAAAAATTCCAAGAATATTTTTGCCTTTGTCGACTGTTAAAGCACATTTTTGATATAAAACATTCTAAAAATTACAAAATTTTGTTCGATTTTCTTCATTTTTGAACTAGAGACTTATTTATTTTGCAAAATCTTGTCCAAATATGCTTAAAAGTCATAAGAAAGACATGATATTCATGTTATTTTGTTTTGGTCGTGGATTTTGAGCGCAATTTAGTCAAAAATAAGCCGAAAAATCACATTTGGTCGAAATTTTTTCTACTAAAATCTCAAATTTTTCGTTAAAATAAAACAAAAAATTAGTAAATGAAGTCGAGAATTATATTATTTTTGCATTTCGTGAGCGTTTTAGCACGTTTTCCACCTAGAAACCCAATTATTTTGTTAAAAACAAGTCAAAAACTGAACAAATGAGCCAAAAATGGTGTTGTCTTTGTCTTTTTCAAATTTTTTAGTAAACAAATTTTTTAATTATTGATATAGGAAATTAGGTTTAAATGATACTATTTTTACACCTTTTTGAGCAATTTCCACGTTTTTAAATTAAAAATTTGTCGTTTTGCTAAATTTTTAACAAAAAAAAAATCGAAAAATTTGTTTAAACATTTCAAGAAATTACAAAATTAAATCCGTTTTGATATACTTTTTAGCTAGTTTTGTTCGATTTTCTTCATTTTTGAACTAAAGACTTATTTATTTTCCAAAATCTTGTCCAAATATGCTTAAAAGTCACAAGAAAGAAATGTTATTTATGTTATTTTCTTTGTATAACTCGTGGATTTTGAGCACAATTTAGACAAAAATAAACCAAAATATCACATTTGATCGAGAATTGTTGTACTAAAATCTCAAATTTTTCGTTAAAATAAAACAAAAAAAAGTAAATTAAGTGGAAAATTATCTTATTTTTGCATTTCTCGAGCGTTTTAGCGAGTTTTCCAGTTAGAAACACAAGTATTTTGTTAAAAATAAATCAAAAATTGAACAAATGAACCGAAAATGGTGTTGTCTTTGTCTTTTTCAAATGTTTAGATACGTTTTTTAATACACTAATGTTTTAATTATTGATATAGGAAATTAGGTCTAAATGATACTATTTTTACAACTTTTTTTAATTAAAAACATATTTTGCTGAATTTAAAAAAAAATGAAAAAATTTGTTTAAACAATCCAAAAAAATTATAAAATTAAATCAGTTTTGTTATAGTTTTTAACTCATTTTGATCGATTTTTTTCATTTTTGAACTAGAGACTTATTTATTTTGCAAAATCTTGTCCCAATATGCTTAAAAGTCACAAGAAAGAAATGATGTTCATGTTATTTTTTTGTTTTACTCAATTTTGAGCAAAATTTAAACAAAAATAAGCCGAAAAATTACATTTGGTCGAAAATTTTTGTACTAAAATCTCAAATTTTTCGTTAAAATAAAAGAAAAAATTAGTAAAGCAAGTCGAAAATTATATTATTTTTGCATTTCTCGAGCGTTTTAGCACGTTTTCCAGCTAGAAACAATTATTTTGTTAAAAACAAATCAAAAACTGAACAAATGAGCCAAAAATGGTGTTATCTTGGTCTTTTTCAAATGTTTAGGTACGTTTTTGAATACACTATTTTTTTTATTAAAATTAATTAATATAGAAAATTATACCAGGTGAATAAAAAGTATGGAACCAAACGTTTTTTGCTTAAACTATTTATTTTTTGAAAAAATTAATTGATGAGTGATAAAGTGCTATAAAAATGTGATGATTTAACAAGAATAAAATTTTTCGAAATTTTCTTTTGTTTTTGAGTTCTACAACAAAAATCTACCTTATATTTAATTTTTTCAAAAAAAAAATTCACATAAATTGCACAATTTTGACAAAAAAAATCGCGAAACTCAAAAACAAAACAAAATTTCGTTCTGAAAATACGATCACATTTTTTATATTACTCTAATTTATATTAATTATTATTTTCTGGAGGCAAATGATCAAAAATAAAACCGCTTGGTTCCAAACTTTATATTCACCTGTATATATTATATTCATGTTATTTATTTTATTTGTTTTACTCGTGGATTTTGAGCAAAATTTAAACAAGAATTAACGAAAAAACACACTTTACTAAAATCTCAAATTTTTCGTCAAACAACAAAAAATTAATACACTAATTTTTTCCAAAAAAAAAATCGAAAAACCACCAAATTGGTTAAAAATACTTATATTTGTTTTTTGCGAGATTTTGTTTCTTTTTTTTTAACTAGAAACACAATTATACTCTTTTTTATATTAATGTGCACGAAGTAGATTGTAGAATAAATAAATAGATTGTAGAAATTTCAATGCATCTTTAATTAAAGGCCGATTCACACAAATGTCATTAATGTCATTCAGAGCAAAAATCACATCAGTAATGACAAAAATCTTCAAGTTTGCAACTATGTTAATTACGTGTTATTTTTAATTATTGTTTACTACCTGGGGTGCACAATTATTTACAAAAATAATTTTTAGGAAGATTAAGGTTAGGATTGTTAAAATTTTCGCATGGTTGCCACCCTAAAATTTTTTCAACGACTACTTCGATGCCCAGTAATATGAATATTTTGTGTTCAAATGATTGCTAAATATTTTTGAGCCCAATTTTGCTAAAACAAGAGTGAAGAAGAATTCAGTTCAAGTATCGAAGATTGTCGCAAGAAATCTTTAACTTTCACTCGCGACCCTTCAACCTCTGCGAAATGTTTCCAAGTTTTTCACCTCTAACATTGACCAACAATTGCACAACACTTGCGCAAACACATTATGTCACATTTCAGGCGCCCCTGAACTTGGTTTGGACTCCTTCGAGCCCCTCCTTATATCAGAATTGATAATTGGGGAAGGATCCGGTCCTGTTAACGTCCAACAAAATTTCAAAAATGTCAAATTACACGGCCTCACTGGATCGAAAGTGTTGAGCCACAAGTGAGCGATTTTACATAAAAGTATGTCTTTTGAACATTATGCAATTCTCAGAGCCCACTTGGAGAATAACATGCTGTTTGCACAGTCAGTGACGCCAATGTTACGCTTGGAGGCCGATTACGACATGAAAGGACGAGTTTTGTTACTACCAATTTTCGGAAATGGACCTTGTAATGTCACTTTAGGTAGTGGTGCCAACCTTGCAACCCCAAAAGCCCTATTTCATTAAAGCATTCGTTTGTAGTCAACACGAAAATCAACCACACGCTTATCGGGGAGCCCTTTGAGCGCAAGGGCCGGACTTTCCTCAAATGGGTGGACTACAAAGTGACCCTTCGCCCCGAAATTGTCAAATTTCATTTCGCTAATTTATTCAACGGTGATGATCGACTCGGAGACGAAATCAACCGAGTGATCAACGATAATTGGGATGCTGTCTTCACCGATGTCAGAGACGGCTATGAGAAGAGTTTCGGGTTGATTTTCAAGGATTTGGCCAATCGGGTTTTCACACGTGTGCCACTCAAAGACATATTTCTGGAGTAAAATCCGGTTTTATTTAGTATTTCTAGTTTGTAGTTATAGACTGTTTATTTTTGTATATTTTCCAATGAATAAATGATTTTAATATTGACCCAGTTAGACAGACAGGTTTGTGTCATTGACTTTTGCTATATATTGGGAAAAAATTGCGAAATTAGAATTAGAAACATGAACGGTGTGATACTAGTGGTTTTCTTTGCGACGGTTGGCTACACTGCCAAATTGCGTGAGTTGGCACACTTAACCTAATTCAATTAATTCAAATTAATTAGCGTCCAGTTTCACGAAATGTGACCCCAACAACCCCAAATGTTTGACTAAATCGGTCGAAAATGCCGTAAAACAATTAACTAAAGCGTTCAAAGATGTCGGGTTGCCAAATTTAGAACCCTTGGAGGTACCATCACTGACTATTGGTACCAACTCTGGTACCCAACACCACTACAAAGATGTGAAAATTTCAGGATTCACCAAACTCACATGTACCAACATAAGGTACGTAGTAATTAATTAAAACGAATTAACTAAATTAGTAATTAGTTTTGGGAATAAGACCCTCAAAATGGAGTGCACCATTCCGCAACTGCGACTTGATTTCCAATACGAGATTAAGGGAAAAATCCTTTTGGTACCAATTTACGGCAAAGGGCCTGGCTCAATTACCCTAAGTACGCCCAAATAATTTAATTACACTTAATTACGATCATTTTTAGACGATTTAGACTACGTCCTGACGTTTCAATTGGCCGAAATTACGAAAAAAAGCACCAAACATTTTAAAGTCGTCGATAGTAAACTCGAAATGAATCCGAAATCAATTCAATTCAAACTTGAGAATTTATTCGGGGGTGACAAAACCTTAGGTGATAACATTAATCAAGTCATGAATGAAAATTGGAGGGAGGTTTTCGCCGACGTTAAAACGAGCTACGAGGAAGCCTTTTCGAAAATATTTTTTTCGGTTTTTAGCAATTTTCTGGCAAAAGTGCCGATCTCGGAAATATTTAATAGCGAATAGAGTTGTTTCAAAGAAGTTACAACAAATTATTTATGTGATGTAGGCAACCAGTTATACATTAATTTATTATTTATGATATTTATATTATTTGTTATAATAAATGTTGAAAAAAAAACTGTTTGATTTGTCGATTAATACACGAGTGAAACTAATTAATTTGAAATTTTATTAAATTATGTTAATTAATCGGAAAAATGTCAATGTAAAAGCTTGTCGTAGGCAATCAGTTATACACAGTGGGTACATTAATGTGTCTACATTTATGACATTTAATTTATGTCTCGTTATGGTAAATAATGGAAAAACTGTTTGTTTTTGTTGACTGTTACATGAGTGAAAGTAATTAATGTTGAATTCTAATAAATTATGTTAATTAGTCGGAAAAATGTCAATGTAAAGACTTGTTGTAGGCAACCAGTTGTACACTGTATACAGTGGTCTAGATTAGTTGATTACTTATGACTTATGATAAATGTTGAAAAAGCTGTTTTATATGTTAATTATTACATGAGTGAAAATAATTAATTTTGAATTGTAATAAATTATGTTAATTAGTCAATGTAAAAGCTTGTCGTAGGCAACCAGTTATACACAGTGTGTATAGGTGGTCTACATTAATTAATTATTTATGACTTATTGTATTTTTGTTATGATAAATGAAAAATTGTTTTATTTGTTGATTATTACATGAGTGAAACTAGTTAATTTGAAATTTTAATAAATTTTGTCGAAAAAATGCCAATGTAGACGCTTATCGTAGACAACCAGTTATACACAGTGTGTATAGGTGGTCTACATTAATTGATTATTTATGACTTATAATTAATTTGAATTTTTCATTATGATAAATATTGAGAAAACAGTTTTATTTCTTGATTTTACATGGGTGAAAGTAATTAATTGGGAATTTGATCTAATTATGTTAATTGGTCGGAGACAGAAATGTGAAAGTAAAAGTTGTGTACGAACATTTGTAGAATTTTCCTAATTCATTGCAAATCTTGAAGCTAACTGTGTTACTGCACTCAATTAACTAAATTACTTAACTGTTAATGGCATTGACATTGATCTTGACTGGTCGTTTCAATATTTCCGGGTCAAATATGAAATTTATGAAAATATTATAACAAACATAAAAATTGCATTTTTCGAAAGAAAATTGATGGTATTTTTGCGTGCTAAACCTTGAAACAAGTTATTTTAAAAAAATATCTGGATTTATCGAGGGCAGAGAAGCGGTTAACGTCGCGTCGCAAAAATTTATAAAAAGGTAAAGAATCCGAAAAATAAAAGACACGCGAAATTGAAATCTAACTATGTATTTAAATAAATCTTCAAAAAATAATACTAAAAAATCAGTTGGTTAACTGATAAAATACTAAATAAAAGTTGTCAAAAATTCTCAGATTCGTTTTTGTGTCACTCTTGAGTGAAAATCTACAAAACAGATGGTAATGCAGGTCCGAACCTTCCATAATTTTCACCCAGTGTCCCACATTTCGCCCCAATCAATCGCATAACGGAAGCCCAAACTGGTTTGCAATCCCAACATTAATATAAAAGAAAAGATTCGCGCGAATCTGGGCCTCCAACACCATGAAGACACTTCATCTCGTAATAAGTCTCTCAATTTTGTGTTATTGCAACTCCCGGAAACTCCGTAAGTAGCTCAAACTCCCCCAAGACAATACTAAGCCTTCCCCAGCACCAACTTTCAAAAAATGCAACGCTAACTCCCCCAACTTCAATCAATGTCTGGCCGAAGCCATCCCTGATGCCATCAGACAACTGAAAAATCCCATGAAAAAAATCGGATTGCCGAGTTTTCAGCCACTTGTGATCCCGGAAATGACCATTGCTCCTGGAGAGGGCCTTTTGGGATTTTTCCAGAATTACACCAACTTGCGAGTTGAGGGGTTCAACAAGATAAGTTGCCACAAAGTCGAGTAAGTTGAATTTAATTCGAATTGATTTAATTTGATTCAGTATGAATTTCGAGAGCGAGATTTTAACGATGAGCTGTGCTTCCCCGCAACTCAGAGCCGACTTTGATTACTTGTTCAATGGGTCGGTCTCGATTTTGCCCATCTATGGGGACGGTAACGGATCAATTGTTTTAGGTAATTAAAATTATTTAAAAAAAATTCTAATTGTTTATTTCCAGACGATGTCAAGTGTTTCCACACTTTTTACATGAAAGGTTACCAAAAAAAGGATAAAACGCATTTCAGGGTTACCAACAGCACCCTTGATATAAATCCACAACGTGTCACCATCCAGCTTAATAATCTCTACAATGGGGACAAAAATCTAGGGGACAATTTAAATCTCTTCATTAATGAGAACTGGAGTGATTTTTACCATGAACTGAAACCATTATTTGAGGAGGGCTTTACCAGAGTTTTTGCCGCTTTATTTGATAGTGTGTTGAGGAGAGTGCCGGTCAGTGACCTTTTTGAAGGTTACTAGGACGCACAATTGTAATTATTTTAATTTATTTACTGTATTTATTCTTTTTTCGTTAAGAAAACAAGCGTGTGTATGCAACCAAGAATACACAAAATTGTTAAAAATCTTTAAATAATAACCAAACTACGTTGTTTAGCTTTTATTGTATTTCAAAGAATGCTTTAAGCGATTACTAGTAAAATAAACGATGTAATAGTATTGCATTTTTGTTTTATTGGAACGCCAAAGTTATGCAACCAACTTAACAAAAATAATTTAATTGAAATTTGACAATGAAACGATTACGGGTATTTTTTAATAATATTTTAGTTATGTGATCCTAAAACTCCCAACTCTTCAAAAAATCACAAAATTTTCAATTTCTAAAATGTGGAATACCTCCTCGCGTTTATGTAATCCTGATATTTTGAAATTTTTTCAGTCTTAGAAATATGAAATACCTCCTCGCGTTTATGTGATCCTAATCCTTACTCCTGATATTTCAAAAAAAATTCAGTTGTAAAAATATGGAATACCTCCTCGCGTTTATGTGATCCTAATCCTTACTCCTAATATTTCAAAAATTGCAAAATTTTCAATCTTTAAAATATGGAATACTTCCACGCGTTTATGTAATCCTGACATTTACTCCTGATACTTCGAAAATTTTTCAGTCTTAAAAATATGAAATACCTCCTCGTGTTCATGTGATCCTAATCCTTACTCCTAATATTTCAAAATTTACAAAATTTCCAATTTTTAAAATGAAATAACTCCTCGCGTTTATGTGATCCTGATATTTTCTCCTAACTTTTCGAAAATTTTTCATTTAAAAAAACCGAATACTTCCTTGCGTTCATGTGATCCTAATCCTTACTCCTAATATTTCAAAAATTTCAATTTTTAAGATGGAATACTTTCTCGCGTTTATTTAATCCTGATATTTACTCCTGATATTTCGAAAATTTTCGGTTTTAAAAATATGGAATACCTCCTCGCGTTTATGTGATCTTAATCCTTATTTCTAATATTTCAAAAATTGCAAAATTTTCTATTTCTAAAATGGAATACCTCCTCTTATTTTTGTGATCCCAATACTTACTCCTGATATTTTTTTTCAATTTTCAACTCCACAAATCAATTTCTGACAAATTAGAAGACAAAATGATGCTTTAGTTAATGACTAGTAAAACAAATAATTCGATTTAAAAAGTCAATTTATTTAACATAAATGGTACAAAAAATACTGACAATAACAAAGTCTCTGAAAAAAAATAATCATTGTTCATTTTGTTTTTTCCCATTCAAACTGAGATACATGTTTACCAACTGCGTCCCATAACATCGTCCCAAAAACGATGGCAATGATTCACTCTGAACCGAATTGGGATTAAAAACCCCATTTAAAAACTCTCCGATGATTTTACAAGTGTCATTTATAGTTTCGGGCACCGCTTCAGGAATAATAGGTGTTTCAGGCGTCTTAGATTGTCTTCTAGGCTTCCTGAGCTGTGTTTTAGGCTTTTCCGCCTGCGGAGTGGGTGTGTTAGAAGTCTGAGGTTGTGTTTTAGGCGTCTGCGCTCGCGCAGTTGTGTTCGGAGTCTTAGGTTGGCTTCTAGGCTTCCTAACTTGAGTTTTAGGTTTCTGCGCTTGCGCACTGGATGCGTCAGGAGTCTGAGGTTGTGTTTCAGGCATTTGCGCTTGCGCAGTGCTTGTGTTCGGAGTCTTAGGTTGTCTTCTAGGCTTCCTAACTTGTGTTTTAGGCTTCAGGGTGTTAGGAGTCTGAGGTTGTGTTTTAGGCTTTCGTCCGCGTGTTTTAGGTTTCTCATGAAAGTGGCTTTTGACCCAACTTGAGGTCCTTGAATTGGGTGAGGTTTCTGGAAGTGTTTGGAAAGAGAGTGACTCAGTTCGATTTTTCTTTGCCGGTGATAATTCATTTTTCTTGTCTTTTAGTTGTGAATCAAGAGAACGTTTCAAACTCGATCGAACGAAAAAGTCCGAAGTTGTTTTCGATTTTTCCTGTCCACTTAAAAATAATATTTCGGGGTTAGCAATCTTAACCCCTGTTGGAGTCATAACAATTTTTGTTTTCTCTTTTGAAGGTTTTTTGAGTGGTTTTTTATTGATTTTTGGTCGACTTTTTGCAACAACTTTCGTTTTATTTTTAGTTGTACTAGACTTTTTTACCGAATTTTGGGGAATTTTTGTTCTTTTCGGTGATTGAAATTCGGAACTCGACGAAGTCATGTTACGAGTCAAAGATGGCGCTGTTTTATCCTCACTTAATATATTTTTAAGAAACTTTCCGATCATTTCTTGTTCGTGGGGAGACTGAACAGTGAGAAGCGACCTCAAAGCATCACCAACAATTCCACCATTTGGTTTTTCAAGGAGAGAAACACTATTTTGAACAATTACAGGAACCTGTAATGCCGGGTTTGCTTTCTCAGCTTCGGGAATGGAAGGTGCAGGTTGTACCAACCTAACAGGACAATTGTTCCCAACTGACGAATTAATTACCTCAGGGGGTCTGACAGTTATAATAGGCCTAAAATTTTTATTACATAATGAAAAAATAAGAAGAATTATAAGTTACCTTGGTGTTGCATCTGACACAGCTGTTTCTCTTTGATCACCATTTTCACTACAATTATTAAAATTAATGAAATTAACACCAATTAATTATACTTACGTGTCACTTATGGATTTAATGATTTGCCTAATTATTTCCCTGCCAAGTAGAGTTTCGTCACTATTTGAATTTTCCTTGTCAGAATTTATCACAGCCAAAGCCCTGAAAATTCTACTTAATAAACTAATTGAAATTAATTGAAACTTACTCATTTGGGTCTTTTTCAGTTTTTACATCATCTGTAATCACAATAACTTCACAATCATCATTTGGACTAAAATTTAATTTAGTTAATTAATTATTTAGTTTCAATTCTCTTACATAATAGCCTCCTTAAGTTCTATTTTAGTTTCAGGCATATCATCATCATTAGTTAAATTTCTGAAATCATTTACGATTAAATAATTAATTAATTGTAATTATTTGCTTACATTTCAATGATTGGTTCTTTCTTGACATCAGAAATATCATCATCAGTTAAATCTCTGCAAACAATTAGCTCACAATATAAAGTTTAAGACATGTACAAACACTTACATCACTTGTGTCTCTTTTTTAATTAAATTAATTGAAGATAAATCGCTTATGACTCCGCTCCTGAAAATTAGTAAAAATTTCAGAGGGAGACAATTTTCGCAAAAAACTTACGTTTGAGACTCGTTGGTGTTGATATCGCGACCAGTTTCAGGCTTAATATTACTTGTGGAAACCCTGAAACACCCAAATTTGCTTTTTGTAAACAAACAAAATTTTAAAGACTCACAATTCACCACTTTCAGCTTCATTTTTGACAAGAATTTCCGTTTTGGGCTGTTGTTCGTCGGCTTCAAATACGTTTAAGGTAAAATCCTCGTCAATTTTAATGTTTTTCCACATTTTTCAGTCTATAATCATACCATAACCTCACTTGATAAGGCACTTGGAAACCACCTAAATCGTAAATTAATACAAAAAATTTGGTAATTTCTCTTTAAAAAATTGATAATTGGGCTTACTTCAGCCGTTTTTTGTCAAATTTCGGCAATAATCAGCGATAGGAAATAATCCATACTCCTGAAACTTCGATGTGAGTCTCTTAACATCGAATATTCACATCGATAATTGTTAATTTCACGTTTAATAAAAAAACAACATAAATTAAGTATTTTTCTCATCATTAAACTTACATTAGCGTTATTTAGTCAAATTTCGGCCTTAATTATGAATGAGAAGTAATCTATACTCGAAACGGTCAATGAACATTTCAACATCGAATTTCTTACATCGAAAATTATTAATTTTATAATTAATAAAAAAATTGAAATAAATAAATTGCGTATTTTTTTAATTATGTAAGTAAAGCTCCAAATAAAATTACTACCACATTGCAATAATTTTTACAAGTCTGAGTCCTTGTGACTTTTGTACCTGTCAAATGGCAACATTGCGACTACGTTTTTTGGGGTAAAATACAGGTTACCAACCACAAATTTTACATCGAAAAATAAAACCAATTTGCCAAGTATACAATAGTCGTACCGTGAGATCAAAAAAAAAAAAAAAATTAGAGTAGGCGTCGATTAAATTCTACATTGGCTGGGAATCTTTGCTAGAAATTTTCCACCCAAACTCAAAAAAGTGAGAATGTCGATTCACCGTTTTCGTCTTGTACAGCATTTTTGTAATAACTTGCAACAATTATTTCACTCAAAATGAATAAAATGCACTCTTGTCAAAGTTTCCGCTGAAATTTGTTGTCAAAAATCAGGATTGCCATCTGAAGGACTTTAATCACCGCCTACTCTAATTTTTTTTTCGATCACACGGTATAAAGCTTCGTTACGAATATAAAGGGTGACAAAGTTTTATGATCAAAATAAAAATCCATTAGTTTCTCTGAAACCACTCAAGTTATTGTTATAAAATTTGACAGGCTTTGTGATGGGAACTGGGGTATTTCTCATAAAAAACAAAACAAATTACAGTAAATTGTTTAATTAAAAAATTTGTACGTATACACTTATAAACTTAGATGTGTAATAAATATTCTAATAATAAAAACCTACTTCAAAGAAACCTCGGCACATAATTATTAACATTTTGTCCCAATAACAGTTTAAGCGCTTCTAAAATCGTTACATATGTTTGGAATCTTCTGAGATCTAAACTGCAAATTTGCGTCAAAAGCTGCTCATCATTTTGAACCGACAACTTTGATAACAGGATTATCAGTAACAACCGAAACGCATTATGATCAATATTCAAAAATGGTGCTGCAAAAGGGAACGGCCTAGGTTGATTATTCCCTTTCCTAAACCGGTTAAACCGTTGTCGATTAACAAAATGACGGCGCTTTGGGGACATTTTCTTAAAATTGTGTTTCCTGTTGAAAGGTTTTAATACACTTTGAGGCTTCTTCTCAGTTTTCATGCATTTTTTAGGTTCAGGTACTGAATTTGTCGCAGATGAATTGCCTGGTTTCAGTCTTTTCTCCTCTATACTAATTTGTTGATCATCTAGTCTGAAATAAATACGTAAGTTGGCTGTGATGTAAGTCAACGTCAATTACGTCAAATTAGTATCAGGTTCCAACTTCATTTCAGTCAAGTCACACTCGGGTTCCACCTTCTTCTCAGTTTTCATGCATTTTTTTGGTTCAGGTACTGAATTTGTCGCAGATGAATTGCCTGGTTTCAGTCTTTTCTCCTCTATACTAATTTGTTGATCATCTAGTCTGAAATAAACACGTAAGTTGGTTGTGATGTAAGTCAAAGTCAATTACGTCAAATTAGTATCAGGTTCCAACTTCATTTCAGTCAAGTGACAATCGGGTTCCATCTTGATTTCAGTCAAGTCACACTCGGGTTCCATCTTAATTTCAGTCAAGTGACTACTGGGTTCCATATTGATTCCAATCGCCATTTTGATTTTGTCCACCCACTCATCGTTACTTGCTTTGTAGTGTTTCTCAAGATTAATTTCAAATTCACAATTTTCGCTACAAATATTTAATGACTGTCTAAACCTAAGAATGTATTTATTATATTTTACTCGTCATCCGATTCGGGTTCAGTTTTTAAATGGTTCAAGTCATCTTCGTTTTCTTCTTTAACTTCAAGGTCAAAATCATAGTCAGTCATGACAAGATTTATTTAAAATAACCTAAGAATTCACTCTTTTCATATACAAAAACTAAAAGTCCCTAAAAAAATTTAAAAATCTAGTTGACTGTATGACAATTTATTTTCAACCAACTTAATTACGAATTTTTTACATGCTATACAATATTTTTACAAATCTCTTACAAGGTGTGCTCAATAAGTTAATCCTATTTTACTCGATCAACGCGACTAGATTTATTTCAAATAACCCAAAACTACTCTTTAACTTCATCCACAAACTAAGTCACTAAAAATCCAAAAGAAATTACGCTTTTTTGACACAAGTCTTTTGCTTATTCTCAACATAAAAATGAATTTTTCACAAGCTACGAGGGGTGTTCAAAAAATTAAAGTACTATATTTTTTGGACACATTAATAAATTCGTTCAAAAATTGTTTATCTACACCTATTTAATTATATGACAACTATGTAACTCTTCTGTGGCTGAAAATCGACTCACGTGAGAGTCAAGTATCAAAATTATCAATTTTCGTGTAATTTATTCCTTCAACAAGTGAAGAAAAAGCGATTCACTCAACTACGGTTCGTGTGCTTAAAATTAGTCATGGCCATCTTTGGTAACTATTGATATTAAAAAACTACGAGGTACGTTAAAAAAACGAGTTTTGCTTGCTTATAAGCTACGAGGGACGGTCAAAAAACACTTAATCATTTAAGATTTCTTCCTCCACGTGTTTCGTTCGATGTCTTACGACATTTTGATTATATTTCGACTCGTAATCACACACGTCGCACCTATAGATTGTCTCTTTTCTCACAACCACTTTGTGCTCCTTTTGATGTCTCAGCAACAGTGATTTATTCCCCGTTTTGAATACACATTCATCGCATTTGTAATTTTTTGGTTTCTCATGACTCTTCTTGTGTGCCTCAAACTCCTCCTTATTTTCCGTTTTAAATCGGCATTTCCGGCAACAAAACTGTCGATTTTCCCCATGTGCCGTTTCTACATGTTTCTTCAAACTGCGATGCTTCGCCGTCACGTAATCACAATGCGGACACGAAATTTTATTTTGTACGAAATTGCAATGCGCCCGATGGACGGACAAGACATGTTTATGAAACGAGAAAAAATCGCAGTATTTGCATTTGTATTGGCGTTGCTTGTCTAAATGGGCGTCCAAGTGGCTCAAAATCAGGCGGCGACGCTCGGTTTTGTACACACAAAGGGGGCACTTGAACGGTTTTTTCAAATAACCGCTTTCAACCATATCTTTGGTGCGGACTATCAACGTTGAGGAGCTCGACTCAAGGGGCGGTTTAGTTTCCACATTTGGGGCGGATTCCTCAAACATTTTTGCTTTGTTTGGGGAAACATAACCTCAAAGCGGGGATTTTCGCGACCGATTTGACTTAGGTTGGCAACGACTGGTGACCTAACACTGCGAAAATTACGACTCCGGGACAAGGTTTTCAGTAATTTTGCGGTTATTGCAACGTTTTTAATCACCGGAACGAGAAATAATCACTTTTTAACAAAATTTAAGAAACATAACCTCACTTAGTGACCGATTCAATTTCGCAAAACTGACACTCAAATTACAAATCTGGACGTTTATAACGATAAACTGACGTGGAAATAAGTAAAAGCACTTACCAGTAGACCGATTTAAGCCCTATTTGGGGCCACGCTTGATAATAATAAACTGTAAAATGACACACTTAGGTGTTTACTGTTTAGATTTCGTAAGTTGCAAATGGCCGAGTGTGCATAAGAGCGAAAAGTACAGTCGACCAGTTGATTTAACTACAGTGACTGTTGATTAACAATTCTTAAAAACTATTTAAATTCAAATAAAACATTATTGTTTCAGAATCATTAAAGTCGGGTTAAAATCGTATTTATTGACTAGTGTTTAACACAGCGCCACATGAGATAAATTTACAGTTGACCAGTTGAATTTTTAATTAAAAAATATTATACTATTTACATTTTTACATCTCGGTGATGGGTTGCTGAATGTTGTTTCAGCCGATACTTGATGGGAGTACTGTAACTACAGTCGGGGCACAGCCACTTATTGTGGCCCCTTTGATGCTTGAGATATTCTTCCTTGTTTTCAAAGACAATATCACACACTTTGCATTTGTGAATTCGTGGATGCACATCCTTGTAATGTGCGTTCAAAACCATCTTAAGATTTGTCGTAAAATCGCATTTTGTACAAACAAAATTTGTAACTTTCTGACAATGTTTCTCTTCTTTATGAAGCTTCAATTGCAAAGCAGAATTAGTTGTATAAGTCTTGCATTTATTACACACTCGTGTCCGTTTATATCGTATTGAACACGTTGTCATGTGTTTCCGCAAACTAAATCTTTTAAAAGTTTTAAATTTGCAATATGTGCATTCATAGACTTGGGCTTTGTTTTTACTGCATTCAAACATGTGCCTGCGCAAGAATCCATGGCTTTCAAAAACTTTCCCGCACTTTTTACAAGACGTTGGAAATTCTGGGGGGTTGTGCGACTCAATGTGGTTGTAATAAATCACTTTGTAGTTGGTTGAAAATGCACAAACCTTGCAGGTGTAACCCAAAACTGAGTCCTCCTCCAATTCACTACAATTAAATCGTCAATTACATGACTTTACCCAAATTTCACCGACGTTTCAGTCCCGTTTGACTCAGCTTCAGGGTTGAGAAATTCCTCAAGGTTCGGCTCGTCGATCGTTTCGGGGTCATCACAGGTTATTGAGGAGTCTTCGACGACGTCAACTGTGAAATCCTCGTCCACGAACACGGACATTACGATAGAAAAACATTAATAACGAAAATAAATTACTTCGTTTGAGGTTAGGGCGGTGACAGAAATGGTGGCCAACATTGATCAAATTCACGACTCCTTAATTAACGTTGGTACTCTTAATGTCACTAAAATTCATCAAATTTTAAATTTATAACAAATTAATTTTTTATATTTTATGGACATGAAAGTCACAATAGTTAAACTAAATCATTTTGAATGTTTAATATTAATATTTGTAGCTTATTTGGTATTTCAAATTTGCCGAATTTCGTGTCCTCCATCTTTCGCAATTGTCGTATTTTACATATAACGAATTGTTTAATTTTCACATATTTGTACAATTTTCCACGTAAATAAACTCAAATCATTAAATATACATCGTTAAGGTACCATTTATTACACATTTTGCACTTGATTACGCGAATAATCCAAAATTTGAGGTTAGTAAAACCTGTCTTACATTTGTTAAATTTCCCAATTCCAGTGAAATTCTCACGACAATGGACGTAAAATGTGAGCCAGAAGGTAGCAATTGCATCAGGCTTCTTGAAAATTACAGTTGCAGTAATTGCAATTTCGGAACTACCCTTCAAGTGGACCTATTTTGTCACTTGAAAGCCAAAAAAGACTTCAAAGTGAGGTGTTACACGTGTAGTAAATGCAAATTCCGGACATTCTCACTCCTGTGTTGGTTCAAACACAATTACGATTATTGTCCGTTTGTGAAAGAGCACACACGGAGAAAACTAGCTATGCAGTGCCCCCATTGTTCGTTTAAAGCCAAGCAACAAGCCCACGTTGAAAGACACATCATTGCAAAGCATACAAACCCTGAGGATATTCAGTGGTTCAAATGCAAGCTTTGCGACTATAAAGGGAAAATAAAGTATGCTTTAAATCTGCACATGAAGCTGAAACATACGACAGATAACGAAGCGGAATGTTTCAATTGCGGAATGTGTGATTACAAATCAAAGAGTAAAAGGAATGTTAAAAGACACACTTTTACGAATCACACAGCACCTGAGAAGATAGTTTGGTTTAAATGCAGTTATTGTGAACACAGAACTAGATTTCTAAATAAGTTAGATAATCACATTGTTGTGAAACACAGGTCACCCCAACCGGTCCAAAAGTGGCACAAGTGCACAATGTGTGGTTACAAATCGAAAGTAGAAGTGTATTTATTTAGGCATTATAAAACCGTTCACGGGGCGTATGTCTTAGAGAGTCATCAGTAATGTTTGGTTTATTTTTTTTTTCTCTTTAAAACACCCAAAAATTTTTCGAATCAATTTTTATTCACTTATTATCTAACACATCAATTAGTAATGAGTACACTAATGAATAGGTCGAAAATAATATCGACAAATTTCGGAATATTTGAGACAACTTTGTGTAAAATCACAAAAAGTATACAAAACTCGCGCCCCAGAGAAAAATATCAAGTAAGACAAAAAAAAATACGAGGAACATGGACGCAAGTTCTGAGATACCGGGTGATCAAGAATGACGTTTGAGTTGGCAATGCTGATTTCATGCGTGCAATTAAATTAAGTTGGCAACATTGTCGATTTGCATTAGAAAGCTGACGTTTTAGTCAAAAAGGTAAAAAATCACTTTTTATTAATAAAAACTACAATTTGAGTATGTTTTAAATATCACTTAATTACAATTAATAAAATTCCCACTTATTATGAAAAAGAATTATGGAAAAACTAACTAAAAATAAAATTAAAGGTATTTTTTTTTGTCGTATACATAATTAAAAATAAATGTTTTGGTGCAATTTTATTTCAACTTGAGGTTTAACCACCGACTTAATTAAGTTGGCAACAATGGAGACTAAAAAATACGATTAACTCGTAATTGCGAAGGATTTTTTTTCCCTAATAGTCTTGGTACATTTTTAATTAGTTCACATGCCTTCAATTAAGTTGGCAACACTGCCAACATTGTATTATTGAACATTGGTGTTTTTTACTATTTGTTACCCAAAAATTTGTCATTTTCGTCAAAAAAAAATCAATATATGTATGTCGTGCCATTTAAATAGCATTCTGTCACTTTATAATGTTTTTTCTGTATGAAGTAGTAGAGTATTTTGGCTCTAAATTCGTCAGATTCTTCTTTTACACAGAAACCAATTATTTGTGACCTATATAACCTCAAAAACACAGTTGCGACGTTGACAGTGTGGCGACTGAAATGGCACAAGGTGTATTCAAAGGTAAAATGTCGCGTTTTATTGAAAAAGATGCAATTTAAAGTACGTAATAACTAAAAATGAAAAAAAAAAATATATATATAAAAAAATAATGTTTTGGTGCAATTTTAATTCAACTCGAGCTTTAACCACCAATTGTATTAAGTTGGCAACAATGGAGACTAAAAATCAAAATTTGGAGGTATAGAGCGTTCCAAAATGATTGACATCTTGGTAGGACATGAAAATTTAAATTTAAAGTGGCAATATTTGTACTTTGAGAGTTCTAGGTTGTTCATTTGTATAGTATTGCACCCACTGAGGTTGAAGATACGTCATATTTTTAAGTGGTTTTTGTGCTTGATCTCTCCTATTTTCAAATTTTTCTTGAACAAATAGGTTGTTATTTTTTCAGACAGAATTCCACAGAAATGTGATTTTTTACAATGTATCAGGATCTAAAGAACGTTTACGTTAATAATTTTTTGGAACTAAAATTAAAGTCTGGTTCACACTCTCAAAGCCTACCGAGATGTCAATCATTATAAAACGTTCTATAAATAAATTTTATTTAAAAAATATAAAAAAATGCAATTTAAAGTACATATTTTAATATACGATAGAGAGAACGGCAAAATTTCAATCAAATAATACATTTTTTAATTAATTGAAAATAGATGTTGATGCATTTTGAATTCAATTAAAACATCACAAGTACCATCAAAGTTTTGATCAAGGTAGTATACGACTTTGAAATTATGTAAGTTGGCAACATTAAATAATGAAAAGTAGCAGTTTTATCTGTCGCATGTGACCAAAAAATCTATTGGCAACACTGAATTATTGATGATATTTTAGAATGTTCCAAAAAGTGTTGCCAAATTAAAATTTCATGGCTTACGTGACGACAAAAATTATAAAACAGTGTATAAAACAAAAAAAAAAACTCTTTCAACTTTGTCATTCTTCATCACCCAGAGTAAAAAAATCATGGTTGGCGATAGTAATTACGTCATTCTCGCCATAATTTTCAAAATTCGCCCCCATTTGAATAAAAAACTGATCACAGACAGAAATAAAACAGTCGCAAATCACCTCCTCAGACATGGCTCCTCTTGTAGTGCTTCTCCAGCTGGTAGGGGCTGACGCACTGGTAGCTACACTTGGTGCACTTCTTCGGCTTATCTCCGTGAATATAGAGATGCTTCCTGAAGTTGCTTTTATCCTTAGTTTGGTAGGAACAAATCGTGCATTGGTGCATCACCGGTCCATGTTTGGCCACTTTATGCCTCTGGAGCGCCACTTCGGACGTCGCCGTGAAATAACACATGGGACAAGTCACCACTGAGGTACCCCCATCGTGCCCCAAATGCACCACTTTCAAGTGCCGTCGCAACGAGCCCGAATCGGTGGTTTTGTACTCGCATTGCGTGCAGTTGTACCAATTGGCTTTGGTGTGTTTGGCATTGACGTGGTAACTGAGACGGTAGCGCCGACTCGTTGAGTACTCACAATAGGGGCACTTGTGCTTCTCTGAATTGGGGGTCGGGAGACATTTGTGGCTGATCAGCTTGGCTTTGTCCATTGTGGCAAACGCGCAATGATTGCACGTCAATAACAGAACTTCCTTGTCGTCGGGCTGCGCCCGAGGCAGCGTCGGAGCCCCATTCAACTTAATCACATCGATCTCGGGGCTTGTCTCCAACTCAGCGAGCTTCCTACTAGTCTCCGAGTCATCCACGTCGCACACGACGCAACTCAAGTTGATTTTGCATTGAGAGTCAACGTTGTTGCGTTTCAAATAAGACAAAATCTTATCTTCGGATGCTAGACACTTGTTTTTGAAGTTGTAGAAACTCTCAAACAGTGTTAAGCAGTCGCTGCAAATGCCCGGCTGCTCGGAAATGTACAAATCCTGGAAATCACACATCAAAAAAAAACTCAAATCGGGGGGTTCACACACCATTTCAGGTACACACAATTGTAACACATCTTTAGGAACGGTATTGCACTTTTGCGAATTGTCAAACGTGTCGATGTAACAAAACGCGCTTTTGTCGACTATTTGGAGACATGTACGGCAAATCATCGACATTTTAATACCATAAAATTCGATGTTTGCAAAAAGTGAGGTTATGTCAATACATGTCAATTGTCAAAACTGACCAGTGGCGTAACAATTTTAAACCCAAAAATTATTGACATAATTGCGTAATTCAAACCGACTTTGTGCCCTACTAGGGTCCACAATAACACTTATCGTACTTTCATAATTTTCATCATTGATTAAGCATATAATATAGTTGATCAATGTTTTTACTCAATTTTTTGACGCCGATCGCCAGTGGCGTAACAGGCAACGGGTCAATCAATCATTCGATTTATTTATTTTCGCACCAGTTATTACTAGATCAACAAATTCTCTAATTCTTCACTCGGTGAGGCGTGTGGTAACATCACTTGCGTCTCTTCGTTTTTACTCGGCGATTCTTGCAAAACTGTCATCATCTATACACAAAAAAATCAAAAATTGTAATCAAATCAAGGGAATTTAATACTTGGGGGGAATATTGCTCCACTTTGTCTAGTAAAGTTTCCGGATATCCGGGCGAGTAGTATCGAACGATTTCTTCCGGGAAACAGGAATTAATGATTGATATGTATTCCATGAGCGTCGTTCCGGGTTGGGCTTCGATGTATTGCATCCTCTTCAGGCCACCTGTCGTAACGAAAAGGCGCCGGGCTTTGGGGTCGTGAGGGAGAATCTATGCAAAAAACATGATTGACACTATTTCCCGCTAGAGGGCGCGATTCAAATCAAACTAAGTTTCTAGTGACATTTTATTAGAAAAAACCCAACAGCGTTATTGTTATTACACATCAGCAAGGTTTACAACTAGGTTCGGCAGTATAAAATTTGTCAACTAATAAATGAATTTGGTGTATATTCAGTTATCACTCGTATAAAATTCAGACATCCGGTGATTGCAATATAGTTCTATAGATAATTGAAGGCGTTAACACACACACACACTAGATGCTCTAATTGGTGATCGGTGAAGGCACTTTTTTGACACTGATTCACATTTAAGCCAAAAGTGCGCCAAAATCAAAAAAAAAAGGGACGGCTTAAAAACTACAAATCACTCACTTTCACCGTCTTGTTTAATAACATTATAGTTCGACTTTTTCGTTTTTAACATTCTCAAAAACGAGCCAAGGGCAAAAATCGACCTTCTATGCCTCTGAAAAATCTCCGAATACAGCGTGTCTCTTAAAACCTTCCTATCCAATTCCCTCGTCCTGACTTGCGTCACCGTCGGCATTTTACAATCCATTTTCGCCACCCTGTATGTATCACAGACGATTCCGCGTAAGGCTTAAGTAATCGAGGCCATTCTGGCCTTAAGCACGTCGTAGTACACCTCGAAGAACTCGTGGTAGACGTCAGCGTACGCCGACGCCGTCACGACGTCTCTGCGGCCCCCTAAACCGATCAGAAGCCTCTCAAAATCCTCCACTTGAACGGTTTCGCGAATTTTGCGCACCTGTCGATTGACCACGTCTTCGCCGAGGAGGACGACACGCGGACGTGGAGCCTCGACGACGCTGGTGGCGGCCGAACAACTGACGGGACTGGCGTCCAAAACGATACGCTGAGTGTGGGGGCGGCGAGGACGGCGGAGTTTAACTCCAACAATGGACAGATTGATGGTGTTCACGTAGAGTTTTTCAGAGGGTGGCTTTCGCAACATCGTCTCGACATTTTTGTGGCGTCGCGGCGCACTGCAAACGATCGATACGGACAGCGACGTTCTCGATTGACTCCACACGCGTCGATGTTTACTATTTACGCGGCGGATTTTGTCTCATAACAAAATAATAAGCAAAGAATTGATCAATTGATCATAAACATGAAAAAAAAAACAGTCTTTTTTTATTGGCAATTAATTATTATGGGCACGCAACCAGTTATACACACACAAAAAAAACAATAATTAAAACAAAACATTGTTTGGCTTCTTAGAATTGACAATTTTTCATTAAAAAAAATCTTCCTAATTGTGAAATTGCAGTAACTTTTTTAATTTTCTCAATTTCGTTTAAGGAGTGTATAACTGGTTGCATACCACTAACAATAATGTTTTTTTTAAGTAAAAAAATTTGTTTTGTTTTTTAGAATTAACAGTTTTTCATTAACAAAATCTTCTTAATTGTAAAATTGCAGTAAAATTTATTAATGTTCCC
>NW_025401041.1:5048710-5201358 GCF_015345945.1 Tribolium madens
CTTGTTGGAATTAAAAAATTTTCATTAAAAATGTCTTCTTAATTGTAAAAGTCTAGTAAAATTTTCCTAATTTCGTTTACGTGGATGTATAACTGGTTGTCTACCAAGTTTCTTTTCAAAGAGAAAAAAATTGTTTCGCTTTTTCATTTGAAAATCTCCTTAATTGTAAAATTGGGGTAAAATTTGATAATTTTCTCAATTTTGATTACGTAGTTGTATAACTGGTTGCTTACCATTAATAACTAATTTCCTTTTGAAAGTGTGTTTAAGATGATGAACAAAGTTTTAATTGTAATTGGACATAAACAGTCACCTCAATTGTAAGATTGCAGTAAAATGTGTTAATTTTTCCAATTTCGTTTATCAAAATGCAATCTACTAAATGCAATCAATTTTTTTTAATGGAAAAAAACTGTTTTGTCAGTTAAAATTAATAGTTTTTCACTAAAAAGTCACCTTAATTACAAAATTGCAGTAAAATTTGTTAATTTTTACAATTTCTTATATGTAGGTGTATAACTGATAGCCAACCACTAAGAATATTTTTTTTTGAAAGTGAAAAAAATTATTTCGGTTGTTAGAAATAACAATTTTTCATTAAAAAAAGTCTTCTTAATTGCAAAACTGCAGTAAAATTTGTAAATTTTTCGAATTTTGATTATGTAGGTGTATAACTAGTTGCCTACCACTAATAAGATATTTTTTTGAAAGTGTATTTGGGCTCATAAACAAAGGTTTAATCGTAATTGGAAAAAAACCACACAAAGGCATAGAGGAAATATTTCATCTATGACAAATTGGCAATTAGCAGTGGTAGGCAACCAGTTATACACATACAAAATTAAAATGTCAAAATAAACAATAATTACAGTCAGAAATTATTTGACTTGTTAGAATTAACAACTTTTCATTAAAAAAGTCTTCTCAATTGTAGTAAAATTTGTTAATTTTCCCAATTTCGTTTATCGAGGTGTATAACTAGTTGCCTACCACAAGCAACAATTTTTTTGAAAGTGGATTTAAGGCTCTTAATACAAATAATTACCTTGCTGTACTGCCCCAGCACGTACTTGAGTATATTGGGGGGCGCATCGTAGAGCAGGGGTTCAAGCGCCGCCACCAGAAGACACTTCTGCAGACACAATTTCAACGCCAACTTGCACTTGAACTTGAGGTCTTCGGACGTCTCCTCGCTCACATACAATTGCACCAATCTGGGGAATAAATTCGCCGCCGCCACTGCTTTTGCATGTTCAGGACTGTGTTTCCCAATCTGTCCAATAGTCCACGCCGTCACTGCTAACACATTTTCATCTTTCGAATCGTTTAAAATCGCCCCAAGCAAAACTATAGCTTTACAACCGAGCACCGACATTGCTAATTGATCAGAGTGCCCGGCAATGTACCCCAAAGCGGTTATACAGGGTATTCGGGCTTCGCCCGGATCCTCAGTGAGGAGTTCCATCAAGGCCCCAATCCCGCCCGTATTGACAATAAGTTGTGTGAGTTCGAGAGTGTGTTTGACAACGTCACGGGTCAAACCAGCGGCGTTTTTGCGAACATGGGGGCACGCATGTGCCATATGGAGGAAAACACACGGGAAGACTTCCGCTTCGATTACTACTTCGGCCAGCTCGGCCGAGTGTTTGGCACAGGAACCTACAATTCTATAATTTTAAGGCACTCGCTTCGCTCGTTCGTGCTACTCACTCAATGCGGCTAAAACCTGTCGTTTCAGTTTCTCATCTAAATTATTGAGATTTTTCGCCAAGTAGGGTATAGCCCCCGCATCGACTATATTCTGCGCCAGTTCAATCGAGTGTTTAGCAATGTCACACAGTGCACTCGCTGAGATTTGTTTCAAGGTCAAATGGGGCCCCTGCAAACACATGATGAGCAAGGGCACAGCCCCCGCTTCCACGCATTTTTTCGCCAAGTTTTGATTATGACGCGCTATGTAACCGATCACCCAAGCGGCCGACTCCTGAACCGACGGTTCGAAATCCTCCATACAGGTTATAACCGTTTTGAGGGCGCCGGTCTCGACGACGAACTCCGCCAATTGTGGGTCGTACTTACAAACCGCGCGCAAGACAAACAGAATTGAGTTTTTCTGGTGTTTCTACAAGCTTTGGTTCGAGTAAAAGTGGTTTGGGGGGATTTACCGACATTTTCCTTGGGTAGGGTTGCCAACAGAAGATTGATTAACTCGGTTTGGGAGAATTTTTTCGCCATGGTGTGGTCGTTCTGGATGATGCGGCCCAAGGCGATGGTGGCGCAGTTCTGGATTTGCTTGCAAACATCGCTAAGGAGGGGCTTGAGGAGGTCTAGAATTGGGGCTTTGGGGATGAGTTATTGGGGGGTGGGTTACCTAAAATGTTTTGCTCGTCGAGGACAGGGATGTTGGCGGGGCGGAGGGCCAGTTCTGCGATCGATTTGACAAAATTGAGACGGGCTTTTTGGTACTGGTCGAAGATTTGCAAAATTGACCGTGTTGTCATTTTTGCGATTTTGACAAAATGGCGGCTCGCGCACTAGATTTTCAAAATTTGGTTATTTTAACATCGTCAAGGTGGTGCCAAAGCCAAAAATATTTACCTGCGAGAGATAAAATTAAAAAAAAGATTTAATTAATGCTTCAAGAGCGACTTTGCACCTTAAAGTATGTTTCACGGTTCATTAAACATAATTTATTTTTTTAATTGATTTTTAAATTCAAACCTTAATCAGTAATACCAATGTGACAAAAACAAAGTCAATTATAAGAAATAAATTTTTTATTTTATTAGACATTGTTATCAAAATCGCGTCCTGGAACTGATAAGGAATCACAAAATCTTTCAATTGTGTCCTTTCCACGTGTCCGATTAATTAAATTTCACACTCCCCGCAGCGCCCCCTCTCAAACGTCACTCCACCGAACCACTAATCAACTTTTCTACTTGAGTTTGTGTGATGTGTGCTTTTCCTTCCAATTTTCTTCTTAATTAACCAAGTAAGTGAGCCCCCTTTACCCCGTCTTGATTTTAATTTGCTTTCGTGCTTCTAATTCCGTTTTTTTCCGATGCAATTTGAGGTTAGGTCCAACTTCCTCCTGGCACTCTAGTGTCCTAATTTAATACATTGGGGGGATTTTCAGCCGGGGGCTGCATGGCAGGGAAGAAAATCCGTTCGAGAACGTCACAAAATTCGATTTCTGTCAGTTCTCTCAGTAATAGGACACTGAATGTGGCCACTGGTAGCACTCCAGTGAAAGGGGGCGGCAAACCCGTCGACGAACTCCTTGCCATGACCAAGGAACAGCTCAAGAACGAGTGCAGGAAAAAGGGCCAAAAGACTACCGGCAATAAGACAGAGCTGGTAGGGCTTGAGTGTGAGTGATGTAGGCGGGGGGGCCCCCAGCACAGCCGCTTTATCGTTTTGTTTGCCACCACCGTTTGCTTCTTATGATTTCGTTGCGTTTTTGTGTGATTTTTGACCTTGCATGATTGTCATTTATTTTTTTTTATAGCTCCAAAGACTGGGCTTCAAAATGACGAAACGTAAGGAGAATTCCACCAATGGAACGGCGATGACCCCCGATGAGGCCCCCACAACCGGGGGTGGCGACTTGAGCGAAAAAACAAGGAAAGAAAAAGAACGGAAAGAGAGAGAAAGTCTAGTACTATGGAAACGACCACTAACCACACTCGAATATGCGACAAAAGAAGTCACCACTTTATTAACAACATATGGTAGAAAGTAAGTTTGCCATGAAATTTTTTTTGTAGTTGGCACACCTGTTTCAGGATCCTAGAACATAAGAAAATCGTCTTACTTATCACATTAACTCTTCTATCTTCTTATTTATTGGTGAAAACGGCCGGTCCTCACCAATCCTACATCCAAATCGTTTATAAGAAACTCCTCTGGTGTTCATATTGGATAGGTTTAGGTGAGCCACGCCTCTAGCCACGCCTTTTGTATGTTTTCGGTTTTTTTACGTAGGAATTTTATCATCGGTGGGGTTGGGGACCGGTTTGCACACTTTTATACTGTATTTGGGGCCCCATATAGCGGCCGTGACACTCGCTGCGTACGAATGCGAGTCGTTAAATTTCCCAGAGCCGCCTTATCCGGACGAAATAATATGTCCAGATGAACGAAATCCATTGGCTGTGTCTATTTTAAGTATCATGTCGAAAGTTAGATTGGAAGCGATGTGTTGGGGGGCGGGGACTGCCTTAGGGGAGTTGCCCCCGTATTTCATGGCCCGAGCGGCGAGACTTTCTGGGTAATTTAAACACAAAACAAACGTAGCGAGTGCCTAAAATTTGTTATTCCAGCATCGATCCTGATGACGAAGACGACGATTTAAAGGAGTTTGAGGAGTTGAAACGGAAGCAGAACAACAGGAATGAGCTCACCCTTATCGAAAAAGGGAAGCTTTTCGTCGAGGAGCTGGTCCAAAGGGTGGGATTTTTAGGGATATTGGCGTGTGCTAGTGTTGGTATTGCTGTTATTTTTGGGGGTAATTACTCGATTTGTGATTCCAGATCCCGAATCCTTTGTTTGACTTGGCGGGGATTACTTGTGGCCACTTTTTGGTCCCGTTTTGGACATTCTTCGGGGCTACTTTAATCGGCAAAGCCATCATTAAGATGCATATCCAGAAATTATTTGTCATAATTGCGTTTAATGAAACTTTGATCGTTACGGCCCTGCAATGGCTTAAGTACCTCCCAGTCGTCGGCGAGAAGCTACAAGTACCTTTCAAGGCCTTCTTGGATGGCCAAAAATCAAAGTTGCATGGCGGTGGGGGTGGGAAAGTCGAAAGTGGGAATATTTTAAGTTCGGTTTTTGAAAAATTCGTTGTTGCCATGATTTTATATTTTATCGTGTCGATAGTTAATTCGTTTGCTCAGAGTTACTATAAGAGGATACACAAGAAGAAAAGTAGTAAAGTAGCAAAGGATTAGGTCAGGGTTATTCAATTTAGTTTGTTGTTGTTTTTATGGGAGGTTGTTTTTTGTTGAACCATTCCGATTTGTATACAAGTATTATTTACGGTTTATTCACTTTTTAGTCAATTTTTAGCGTGATTACGACTTTCATGTGTGATTTAATTACAAAAAATAAATGTTTGACATAATTTTAACTATTTTAAGAGCGCTGACAAGGGGTCATCGTCCGGTTTCGTATTCTCTAATTTTTTTATGCTACTCACTTTAGGAACTTTTTTCTCCGTCGCCACCTTAGTTTCAGATTCTACAATAGAAAATTTAATTAATTAAACTACAAAGAAAAATTAAAACAGGTACCTACTTTTCACACTAGCGCTAGTGAAACTTTTAAAAATATCATCATCATCCTCATCATCATCAAATAACGACTTTTTGGCTTTATTCCCCTGAATTGGCGTTTTTTTTGCGTTAAATAAATCATCATCGTCTTCATCACCGAAAATGTCGGTTTTGACTTGACTTGACTTTGGAATGTCACGTGACTCGTCCGATTTAACCTCACTTTCGCCTCTACTACCGAACAAATCATCGTCTGAGCGCTCACCAAACAACCCTAAACCCGATTTAGTCTTATTTCCTTCAAAAATGTCACGTGAGTCGCCAAATTCCTCTTCAAACAAATCTGACTTTGGTTTAGTTTCACTCTTAACCTCAAATAAGTCATCGGGGGGCTCATCAAACAAGCCAAAACTTCGATGAGAATCTTGTTTGGGCGAGTCACGTCTTATGTCAAGAATGTCGTCACGGGGCTCATCAAATAGACCCGTACTTTCTTTCATAATGTTGGTATCACTGTTTGCAAACAAATCGTCATCGGGAGGCTCGTCAAATAAACCCAAATTCGGTTTGATTTGGACGAAAGTGTCACGTGACTCTAAATTCGGGTGAATATCAGTCTTTTGTGACTTTGTATCAAATAAATCATCATCAGGGGGCTCCTCGAACTGATTCAAATTTCCTTGAGGCAAATTTGAATCGTTTCTGCTTGACTTAACCTCAAATATGGGGTCACGTGACGTTGGGTCATTTTCTTGTTCTAGTTGAAAATCACTTTCTGATTTTTTTAAAGCTTCTTTTCGGCCTTTTCTCGTCGACGGACGCCTATTTAAGGGTCGTCGGGCCCTATCCTAAATTAACAATTAAAAAAAAATACAAAAAACGGTGAAAATAATTACTTTAGTAACACTTGGCAACACTGTAACATTGTCAGCCTCATCAAATGACGGTGGTGATTTAGTAGCGCCATCTGTCTGTTTTGGCGGAAATGCGCCCGGTCTTAAGGCCCCAACGTTGATCTTTAAATCATGTTTGAGTTTCCCAGGTTTATTTCTAAAAAAAAAAAAACAAAAAATTGAAAATCGTGGTTAATTTTCTCTACTAACATGACAAGTGGGGGCGGTTCTTCGCTAAACAAATCACTTTTGTTGCTTTCCTCCTCTTGAATCTGATTGGTTGTCTCAAACTCATCCGTCGTTGTGTCCCAATTGTCGTCAGGGGGCGGGTTGGGATCAAAAAGTCGCACATCAGGGATTGATGCCTTTTGCGGTGTTGATGTTTGCGTGGGTGGAGCTTCAGACGCGAACAAATCGTCAGGTTCGAACAGGGATGGGCGTGGTTTGGGTTTCGGAGGCTCCGCCTCTTTTTGCGTTTCACGACTGTCGACGTTTATCGAATTTTTATCATCGGGAATTGCCATCAAATCGGCAAATAAGTCAGCGGAATTTTTCGTTTCCGGTTGTGTAGCGAACAAATCGTCGTCGAAAAGACCGGAAGTGAATTTTTTCGGGGCTGTTGACGAAAAGAGATCGTCTTTGAACAAGTCATCGTTGTCGTCAAACAAAGACATTTTTTTCGGTGTTTCCTCGACTTTTGGCTCAATTTTGTTGAATAAGCCACTCTCACTTGACTCCTCCTCGTCAGACCCAAACAAATTGACGCTCCGCCCTTTCGTTTCAGGTTCCTGCTCCTCATCGGAGCTTGGCTGTCGCCTCAACAACTTCTTATCGAACAAATCACCGCCTCCGAAAATCGAAACTCCGCCCACCGGTTTCTAAACCAATCAAATTTAGCTATAGACAAATCAATCATACCAACCTTTTTATCGTCTAAGGCCGGAGGTTCGTCACTGAAGAGAGGTATTTTGGCCGGTTTTTGCAAATACGGATTTTTTTTCGTAAAAATTTCATCGTCGCTTTCATCTCCATCGAAAAGGTCTTTTTTCGGGGGTTGTCTCAATTCGGGTTTGGGGGTTGGAGGCGTGGCCTCATCATCATCATCAAACAAGCCCTTACCCCCCGAAAACAGCCCTTTCGGCTCGTCCAAAGGCGGCGGTTCATCGAAAAACAAGTTATCTGAAATGAGTGTTTAGTCTGCCGTCCGGTTCGAAAAACTCACTACCGTATTGTGGCTTTGTCTGGATCGGCCGTCGGTTCACTTCCGGTTCAGCGTACTCCTGATCGATCACGTGACCCAATTTCGCCGCCAACTCTTCGGCAAAGTTACCAACGGCTTGCACCGCCACCGAATTTTCACTGTCACTCGAATTGATGAAATTTTTCGGTTCAGTTCGCAAATCCAGCTCGGAACTGGTCTCCGAAGTGTCTTTAATCTGGAAATAGAACCAAATATTTCCCATTGTGACTAGATCGCGACTAAACTAAAATTCGGTTGGCTGGTTAATAGACCAATAAAATTATGGTAATTCATGGATCAAGTCCGAGCCAACCAATGGAAAAACATGTGTTAAAAACCTGTGTTCTATCGGGGATAATTGGCAAGTCTGATTCCGAGTCGCTTTCACTGAAATTATCCGAAACTTTCTCAGTTTCGCTACCGCTGGAGGAGTCCTCCAGGCCCACGTGCCACGTCCTGTGCCACTCTTCGGACCCGATCACGTACGGAAGGGGGCGATCAATGTACAAATCTTTGGGTCTGAGAACATAACTAAAAAAAAAATTTCATTAGAGTTTTAACAATTTGTCGTGAAAAATCACTTGGGCAAATCGATGTCATCGTCTTCACTGTCACTAACCGACACCTCAACTCGATCAAAGTACTTCTCCAAGACCTCTAACCCCTTCAAAGCCGCCAATCTAACCTCCTCAGTCTTATCAACCTCTTTCTCCTCCTCAGCTTTCGCCTCGCCCGTCGCCTCCAGAGTCTCATCGTCTTCATACACTCGACTTTCAATAAACTGACTATTGCGCAAACTCTGGAACTCGTTTTGGGCTATATCCAACTGGAGACTTGTCTCAGACAGGGTGCTTGTCAAATTTTGCAAATTATTGTTAATTTCAGTGGTACGAGTTAGAAGATTCTAAAAATCAACAATTGAGAGTGGAAACATAAAGGAGAGGCTTGAAATACGTCTGCGAAAGCTTTAAGTGTGTTTAAAAGGGCCACATCACCGGCCAAGTTCCAATTATCCGAATTTTCGATTATCTCCTCCATGGACCACGGACGGTCCCAGGGCTTGCTAGTGGACATGTCCACGCCGTTGTGCAAGTCTAGAAAGTAGAATTAATTGATATTTTTGATTAATTAATAATAATTTGACATTTGTTAAAACATGACATGGGGATTTTTCGTTCGATGATTGGCTATATACAACTAATATTTTTTAATAATTATCATTTAATAAAATCAAACAATTTGAATATTGTCGTTTCTCGTGTTTATTTTTTGTGCGTCACAGTTAAAATAATATTTCGGTATGTTTTTTAATTAAGTTATTTAAACTTGACCGCACTAGATTTGTGTTGGCAATCTTGCATGTTTGTTTTTGCGAAATGTCATTAACCTTGCGGTGAATTTTGTGATAATTAATGATTTTTGTGGCATTTGAACCGTTTGAGGTGATAAATAAGCGTTAGTACGTCATTTTAGTCAAGTTAGAGTTGTTTTTTGTGTGACTGTAGTAACATAACCTCAATTTCTCATGGCCGATCGCTTGACCCAGCTCCAGGATTGCATAAATCAGGTAACCCCCTCTAAATTCAAACCCCTTCACACTTTGTGTTATTGTAGCAAGCCGAACACTTCTGTAACAGTATAGGAATTTTGCAACAGTTTGCGCCCCCTAGCAAGTTCCCGAATTTCGACAGGAGCGGTTCCCAAACCCCCCAGCAGCAAAACCAAGAAGACTACGTCCAGTTATTCACGACGTTGATTGCCCGATGCGCCAAAGATATCGACACTTTGATCGAGTCGTTGCCAAGCGAGGAAAGCTCAACGGACGTGCAGGTAGGCGAGTCGCGAACCGGACCGCAGACTAAACACCTATTCCAGTTGCAAAGTCTCCGAATTCTCGAATCGGAGAATCAAGAGTCAGCCGAGCGACTGGAGGCTATAGTGCGCAAAGGCCAGGATCTCCTCGAGCAAATCCAAGCGGCGTTGAGCGACATCGCCCAATCACAACTCGACATGCAACATTTGACAAAAGTCGGGAACAAAGACTAGTGAGCTGTTGATGAATTTTATTTGCGGTTGAAAAACAAACACAAATAACCATGTACTATTTACAGAAACATATATACAAATAAAAAAGATAATTTAAAATTTCATATAGTAACTAACTCGGTTTAATTAAGTGTCCCGCGACACGTGGCCGCCCCACACAGACACGGGATTTTCTCATCCTCGATCGGGAATTTGTAATCGTAGGTGATTTCCTCGTTTACACCGATGCTCTGCTTCGAATATATCACAATCTTCTTCTGGGACTCGATTGTAATCACTTTGGCGTAACAATTAGGCTACAAAACACAATTAATACAAAACGGACAACAATTTCAGTTCGCACACTTACATTACAACTGTGATTGATAAACCTTGCAAGGTTGCCACATTTAGTCGCATCAATGATATTCTCAAGATCGATTCGGAACAAATACGAGCTCCCAATCCCCGTCGCTTCATACTTGCGCTCCCTCAAATCGGCAACACTATGTCTCACCATCTGCCCCACGTACTCGATCACCATTTCATCGGCCGCGATTGGCTCCATTGCGAACAAGCCCCAATCGTGGATGGCCGATTTGGCGAATTTCAGATGTTTTTTCCTGAATTTCAGCTGATTAAACTTCAGGAGATCGGAGTCGGTGTCGCCACCAAAAGCCGCCAATAGACGTCGCTGATTCGAGCGTGCTTCCCGTGACAAACCTTGCATTTTACTCACGGGGGCGTTTTCCGAAACAATTGCATGCGATTTTGCGTGATGGTACTTATATTTGGCCTTTTCGTGTGCTGCTATCTTGTAATAGCCCTCAGTTCGGGCACATCCGGTCGAATGGAGTCTCACATCGTCCCGTTTCCGTCTTTTCGCCGGACTCGAGTACAGATCCGTAACGCAATGGTCCACCCAATGGGTGTCATTCAACCAATAACCCATCGAATCATCAGCCAACATAAACTCGTAACTCTGTTTCATGTATTGAATATCCTCGAAGTCGATTCCTTTCGTTAAAAACTCGTAAAGAATACTCATTTGATTCATCACATCGCGTTCTTTGTGTTTAACATTGTGGATGGTGTAGGGAACAGAAGAATTGTACTTGTAACTGTCGTAGTTTTGTAATTCTTGGAGTTTTTTGTGTTCTTTGCGTTTGCGGGGCCTTGGGGGCTTCTCCTTGACCGGTTTCGTCTCCTTAGTAGTGTAACCATGATCATGAACGAGATTTTCTTGAGTTGCTTCAGCGGAAATTTCAATTGGTTGCATACAATAGGAGTGTTCCATGGTGACTTGTGACGAAGGACTGCTTTCGATTGATGACTCTGAGACACGTTTCGGGGGCTCCAATGCCCCATTATGCTCCTCTTTCACCTCCTCTTTCTTCCTTACTCTCGCTTCGAGATTCTCATCGTCGCTGCTACTCACTGGGGGCTCCTCTGGAGGCTCTGGATTCCTCACTTGACGCAACAACTCCTCCCTTTCACTCTCCAACTTCTCCAAACTTTTCTCCTCCAAACTCTCCATTTCCACATCTTCGACTACTTTTACCTCCTCCTCCACCACCACCACCTTATTTGCTTGTTTCTTCTCCCTCTCGATTTGCTCCATCCATTCGGTGTTCCGCCTTCGCCGTTCCAAAAACTCCAATTCGCCATCGTCACTATCACTAACGTAGATTTTCGAGTATCGATTGACCGGTTTTGGGGCTTTTTCCGGTTCTGGTGTTTTCTCCTTCGAATCGGAACAACTCTCATCCGAACTGTCCTCACTTTCCGAACTCAAACTCGAACTTTCCGAACTACTCGACGAACTGATCCGAATACGGCGCAACGGTCGTGTGACTTCCGGATCCGAATCGTGAACGATTTCCTCACAATCGCTCAATTTTCGCTCCTCAGGCGAGGGGATTTTCTTACGGCGAAAACTGGGCATTTTCGGAAGTGAAGCTTTAAGACCAAGACTCACATTCGAATAAAGATTCTCACGATTTGCCTCCAATAAAACATTAATATTGTCACGTGTCGGTTTTTCCACCACTTCCTCTTTATTTTTATTCTCTTTACTACTCTCCTCCTCCCACCAAGCTTCGAATTTTTTAAATGCTGTCATTTCGACCATTTTCTTATTAAAATCCTTCTTGAGAATCGCTTTCAATTCTTGTGTGATTTGTTGAATCACTGCGTTTATAGTAGGGGAGTGTGGGTCATCTTTGGAGTTTTCTGACCGTTTCGGTGCCATTTGATAATTCATATATGACTGTACGGAGGGGTGCATTGAGGGGTAAGACGAAGTCAAATACATTGGATGTGTATATGGATACGACTGTCTCCAATCGTATTGATTGTATGGATACGAGTAGGGGAGACCTGGGTATCCTGGATATTGTTGATAAGGATACGTCGGCATGACCAACTTTGATTCTTCAATTTTCTGTTCGTTATCACTCAACGGCGATAAACTCATTCGGTCGTCATCCTTATCACATTTACGCTCAAGGGGGCTATAATTGTCACCTGTCAAAAGTTCATCCTCACTCGACGAGATGTCGCTACCGATTTTCGTCACATCGATTTGTTTCAAGAGGGCGCTGGTCTCCAAAGCCTCCTTCTGACGCGCCACCACCTCCTAAAAAAATTTCGCAGTGTAAAAGCAATTTTTCGCGCCAATTTTCAAACTCACCTGTTCCAACGCCAACTTGTGACACTCCAAATAGACGTCTTTGGACAAAAATGGCGACGGTGGGGTAGAGAGAGGGGCGGTGTCGTCACACTTGACCGAATTTGTGTCAAATTCGGGGGCAGGGGGATTAATGGGCATGTCACTTAGTGAGATACTTGACCGGTCTGAAATACCAACTTTACAAAATTGAAAAACACTAGACACACCATATACCGTCATCGCTGTCAATTGATGTTGGGATTGGTACCGATTTGGGCATTCTATCAAAGGAAGACTTTGATTCGTCGTCCGAATCCCCGCCCAGTAGTAGAAAGGGCGGTGCTTTATCACCCGTGCCCCGCCCTTTAAGTAAAAGAGCAATCCTTGTGTCTAAATCAAGCGTTTTGCTCTCTTCCTCCTCCTTCTCTTTCTCTTTTTTAGTTTTAATAGGGGCTACATTATTTCGTTTTTTCTCTTCTTTGTATTCTTTAACTGGGTGTTCTTTTTCGGGCCATTTGGGGGGTATTGGAGTGCGATCCCACATGTCTGATGGCCATTGAGGTGTGGCCATTGGCCATACAGTGGGCGGGCAGTGATAAGTGGGCGTGGCGTACGGATACTGATGTGCCATGTGTGAATAATCGTAAGCCAATGGCGTGGTACCTGCCGATCCGTAACTGGCTGAAAATTCACTAGAGGCGGTTCCGTAACCCATATCTGAGCTACTGGGCGTGGCAAACTCCCGATACCTATACCTATCTCTCTCCCTATCCCTATCTCTGTCTTTCTTTTTAACTTCATCGATGCTCTCTTTCGGTTCTTTTTCATCTTTCTTTTTCTCTTCGTCGATTTTGAGTTTCTCAGGTTCGGTTTTCGGCGTGTTTTCGATGATGGGTGGTGGGGGGCGTTTTTCTACAGTACAGTCTTCGAATTTCTTTTTACATTTTTCGCCGAATGGATCGAGGAAGACTTCGAGAATTTGACCCATAACACTGGTGTCGTTCAATTTTTCGACGCAGGTTTTCGCACCGACAACTGTTTCAAAGACAACACGACCAATACCGAGGTGTTTGTTGGTTTGAGGGTGGTAGTAGATGAAGAGTTCCTCAATTACGCCGTATTTTTGCACCATGTCTTTGAGGAACTGCTTGTCAATGTTGTCGTTCAAGTGGAAAATTGTTACTTCGATCGAAGGGGGCTCCCCCACGTAGTTTGAGTCGATCTTGAACCTGTAAATTTCACGCTTTCAATGGTAAGTTTTTAGAAATAAAACAAAAATTAAGCTTTTTAAAGTAAATTTCTCCAGTGTGAGTCGGGCTTACACAGTTGGTGAAAAACTTTACAAAGTCACCTTGAACCGGCCCCGGAATCATATCAAAATGGGCTAAAAATATATTTTTTTAATATAAAAGTTAGGAAAAAATACTTAAAACAGTTTTTTTGAAAATGATTTATTCAGATTTTCATGAAAAACAAAAACATTCATCGTCCACGAGTGGAAAAAAGTGAGGTTATGTCACTATTTTTTTTTTAATTTCGTCGTTTTAATGAAATAAGCAACGTAATTGATGCATTTAATAAAATTAGTAACAAAAATTACGCAATTATAGACCACTAGCCCGAAAATTAGGCCTTTTTGTCCAAATTTCGTCTTCTCAAAGTTCAAGCTTTCTACATTTTTGCTGCTCTTCTACTAATTAATCATTAAAGTGTAAACATTAATTAAAACTATTAGTATTAACAGTCTTATTTTCCAAGTAATTTATTCAGTTTCTTGAAAAACGATCATTGAATTTACAAAAAAAGAAAGTGAGGTTATGTCAACTTTGTTCCAAATTTTTGTCGTTTTAACGCAAACAGCAACGTAATTGTTATTTCTTTAATAAAATTAGTAATAAAAATGGCTCAATCAGAGGTAATAAACTAGCAATGAAGCATTTAAGCCAAAATTAAATCCCATCTTAAGTCCAACTTTTTTTCAAATTTTAATTTTTTTCACTAAATAAAACTACCAATCTACAATTTTTATTAAAACAATTATAAGTTCCACTACCTTAACACCAAATTTGCAAAAAAAAATAAAATAAAAACTAGGTACAAAATTTAATTATTTATTATTTCAGTTATTATATGGAAAAATTTGTCAAAAATGGTTAAAGAAATGATCAAAAGCCCCTCATTAAGTAATTTAAATTTACTTTTGACAACAATATTTGCAGTTTCACCCAAAAAATCTAAGAAAGATCGTTAAAAAAGTGAGGTTATGAGACAAAAATCCAAATAATCTCATTCTGATGCCAAAACTAATAATAAATGAACACTTTTCTGATTACGAAATTAAAAATTAAAATGAAAAAATACAAATATGCCCACAATTCCATTGTTCTGAAAATACCAACAAAAAAGTGAGGTTATGTAAAAAATCAGTTTTTTTCATTTAATTCATATTCCAAATAAATGTCGACATGTCACTAACTAATCTTGTGATGACCTCCCAAAATGCGTTAATAACCACAATTAAAGTATAATCTACTTATCCCATTTCTTTAATAACAAAAAGTGAGGTTATGTCATTAGTTTTATTGGCAAATAATTTGCTGAAAATCTAGTCACAAGCTTTCAAATTGTGTAATTTGACATTTCCCAACTTGACATAACCAATTGCTGCTCACAAATTGAAAAAAATCACAAATTCCAAACATATTGTGTTGAGCCATCAATAAAACACTGTGTAAATACACAAACCGGCCCAATTAATAACATGGAGTGAAACTTTCCACCTAAAAATATGCGTCCTTGGTTGGGCATTAAACATAAATAAAAAGTGAGGTTATGTCGCCTCTCATAAATGGAAAAAGCAAGTTTTGGGGCTGTTTCAGACCTTGGTACTGGCAGGTCGAGCGTCTCCAGTCTCGTCCAAATCCTGGTGAGGTGCGACCTGGGGTCCCTCGGAACCGGCGGTCGGTACGAGGCGTCGTTGGGGACCACCCCGTCGTACCTGTACAACTTGGCAGCCCCCTTAACCAAGAAAGGGTCCACCAGCAATTTGTAATTCTTAGGCCCCTTGGCTCCGTGCGTGTCGCTCTTTCGTGGCTCCATTGTGCCGTTCATTCTTTCGAAGAAACGAATTAATTCTAGTCGAGTCAAGGGGGCTCACTCACCTTTGCTATGGAAGTAAATAATAACAAACAATCACAAATCAGCTTGGGTCAAATACGAAAAATGCGTGCATGGTAAACCGCAATTGTAATGATGAAAAGTCGCCGAGTTTATTAATTAACGAAATGTCATTCACTAATTTATTATTTTCGAGCAAAAGGCGCGATTTAACGTAAATAACACACAACGAAAGACACTCAACCTTCTAACCTACCCTCACGTCAAAAACTAGTTCCCACTGCTACCAAACGCAAATCTCCAAAGTGAACCGACTCTCAAACAGTCTAGTGACCGGGTTTGGTTGGCATCCCTGACACGGGCAAAGTGACAGTTGTTACGCAAGTCGAAGCGGATTACGAGGAAAAGAACGCAATTTCCTATAATGTGGTTCGAGAAATTCATCCCGAAGCTTCCCAAAGTCAAGGCACAAGAGGAGGAAGAAGAGGAATTGGTCGATCCGCAACAAGTCTTGAGGGTGAGTTGACATAACCTCAATTGGGTTCACGACCCAGTCTTGCAGGAGAAATGCAATGAGACGGAACACTGCCAAAAATATTACGAGAAATACCAAGCGTGCAATGACAGAGTCAATTCCCGGTCTAAAACCACGGAGAATTGCTCCGAGGAGTTGTTCGATTGGCTCCATGCTGTGGACCATTGCGTCACCAAAGACTTGTTCAGCAAATTGAAGTGAATTGGTCGAAATTGTAGAAAGTTTTGTTATTTAATGTTACCTCAATAAACTCTAGTGACTATAATCGTTTATTGATTGATAAATACAAGCCTTTTAATAAAATTTGATAAACAACATAAACAACAAGCGGAATGTTATTGCATTATCCTCCGGTTTTCAACACGTCGAAGCAGATATTGCAAACCCTGACCGGTTTATTCTCCCCAAACTTGATAATGGGTACCTCCTGATCCGAGCATTTGCTGCAGAGGGCCCTCCCACAGTGCCTGCAATGGTGCGTCCTCACCGTTATCGAAAACCCCTTCCCGCACTCCTGACACAGATCCGTATTAGTCCAAACAGCGGGTTGCCCCAATTGGTCCAACAACCGGTTCAAAAGCTGTTTACTCGGCACCTGATAATTGAAAATCGTGACTCTTTCGTTATTCTCTGTGGCGAGACACGCCTTCGCCTTGACCAAAACCCGACACAAGGGCCCATTCCCCTTCATGTAGGCCAAAAGCAGCGGCGAGTTGCCCTAAATCACCCTTCAATCATCACCCCTTGACTAGCCCCCACACTCACCATAATATCAGTCTTATTGATCGGATACTCAGGCATACACTCAAGAAACAGTTCGCAGATGGCGGCCGCGTTGTCTTTCCCATACTTACACAACTCATGCATGGGATTCCGCCCCTTTAAATTGACAGCTTCGGCGTCTATACTCGACTCGGTTAGCAAGACACGCACCACGTTCAAGTGCCCCTCTCTGACGGCCACATGAAGGGCGTTGTTACTCTCAATGTCGAGGGCGTCGTAATCTGAGTTGTTTTGTAAAAGGGCGGAGACAGCAGGTGCATTGCCTGCTTCAGCGGCTATATGAAGGGCGGTGCGTCTACAAACCACGCCCATTTTTAAATACCGCTTCACGATTGGTGCTTACTCACTTCTGGGCGTCACGATCGTCGACTCGGGCCCCAGCGAGGATTAAACTCCGGACGAGGGTTTCATTACCGTGACGGGCCGCTAGATGGAGCGGTGGAGTCAACATCGGGTCTTGGACACGTGAATTAACGTCCACGTGGACTGTTAAAAGAAAAAGGGCACTTTCTATGTCGCCTTTTTTGATTGCAATGTGCAAGAAATTCTGTCCTTTGGCGTCAAACTGAAAATAAATTCAAATAAACCGCGCTTTTTTACAATGATACTCACTTGTTCAGCAGCCGATGGTAACTTATCTAAAATCGCTTGAGCAGCTTTGTTATTCCTGAAAGTCAAAGCAGTGGCGAAAGGACTCAAACCGGACTTGTCTCTGAGACTCAAATCAATTTCAGGCACGCTTAAAAGCAACGAAATTATTTCCGGGTGTTGGTTTTCTATAGCGATGTGAAGTGGGGTTTTGTTATCAGCGTCGCGGCTATTCACGTTTGCTCGATGCTCAATGAGAGTCTAAAAAAATATAAGTTGTCATTAAAAAAAAATAAGTCCGGTTCTGGAATAAAGGAACCCCAATAAAATCAAAAAAAAATCCAGTCACTACAGTTTTGCCAGTTGTATAATTGAGCCAAAAATCACGTTTGTACCTTTAATAATAAACTCAGTATCACACAATCTCTAATTGTTGACCCACCCGGTATAGTTTTTCAAGGTTTTTTCAATTTTAACAAAAAACTATCCATTTAATCGAAATTTTGCAAGAGACCAAAAAGTTCCATCCAAAAATGCTAAAACTGTGCCAATAATCCCAACGATAGGTTTTCTAGAAGAATTTATTTGATCCAAAATAAAAAAAAAAAAACATGTTCCAAAAAAGCTACATTTATAAAATATTTTAAAACTAAATAAAATTCCACAGTTTGAGTAGATTTTTTAATTCTTAAAACTCACCCTGACCACGGTTTCCAGCCCCCACTGACAGCACAGATGCAAAGGCGCCGCCTTGTCCCTCGCCTCGTCCCCGCCTTCTCCATTAGGCCCTGGCATTCTAGGCGAATCTAAATCGCACCCTGATTGGATTAAAAAAATCGCAGCCGCCTCCTTATTCTCATCAATGGCCCTAAACCACGCCTTTTACTACACTCAACCAATCAGAAATCACCTCTACCTGTGTAATAACGTCTGACGACATCCATCCGGTCCCGGCCCCCAACAATCCGTATCCGCCCCATGTCGTACCAAAATACTTGCAATATCGTCTTGACCGGAATCAAGCGCCGCCCACAATGGACAATTACCCAATCGGTCAGGTGCTGACATATCCACGCCTCTTATGCATAGAGCGTCGACGACTTCGCCCAATCGGCAATGGATGGCGAGTTGGAGGGGCGTTTCCGAGTCGGCCGTCCTTGAGCAAATCAACCAATAGGGACACACTATTACTTATACTTACTTTGCGTTGATATCAGCGCCGTTATCGAGGAGGAAAAGAGCCGTTTTTGCGTCCTCTTTCAAGATTGCTTGATGCAAAAGTGTGAAATCTTTACCATTTCGTACGTTAACGTCAGCATTGCCCTTTATCAGGACCGGCACTAGCCCATTGAACCCTTCATTTAGGGCCAAACTAATCGGTGTTTCGCCATTGATATCGCGAGCGTTAAAATTCGCCCCACAATCCCTTTTAATAAAAACTTCAACACAATCCAGTGCGTTATTTTTGACAGCATAATGCAAAGCCAACTGTCTCAATTCATTAGTTAACAAATTCGCATTCGCACCCATCTCTAATAATTTATCCACAACCAGTGACAAATTTTTCAAACAAGCGATATGTAACGCTGATTCGCCCTCGCTGTTCACGTGATTTAAATTCGAGACGTGATTGGTGAGAAATACAGCAGCGTTTGCAGCGCCCTCTTCGATGAGTTTTTGAAGCAAACTGTCGCAATTTGAGGAGTAGAGGACGCCAGTTTGGGCATTTTTCGCGATAAGATTTGAGGCGTACGAGTCGGAGGAGTTGTCACCCGATTCGTATTTGAGGAGGGCGTAGTAGAGGGGGACGTGTTCGTCGATTGTTTTGAGGTTAAGATCGAGAGTGGGTTGAGACAAAAGAAGATCGAAGAGGGGCCGGTTGTCGGCTTGGATGGCGATGTGCAACGCCGTACTGAAACAAAGTCACCCCTGATCAAACTAAAAAAACTTTGATAATTGAAAATATACACAGTGTTTAAAAAATAGTTACCCTCAAAATCATGTTCTCCGAAAATAAGTTTGAAAAATCTAGATAAAATTCTTTAACAATTTTTAATTTTTTTAACTGTCAAGAAATATACAGGGTGATTAAAAATGGCAAATTAACAAATATTTGAAAAATTTAAACTCTCCTACTTGAAAATTTTTGGTAAAAACAATCAAGGGAGCATGCGATAGTGACTCACCCTGTATAGTTTTTTTTTTAATAAATGTAAAAAATTCTAAAAATTCTTATAATGCTTTTTGTAATTAATTAAAAACTATTTATTATGAAGTTTTATTTTTATGGATGTATGTTTAAGAGGATCAAAATTTTCAAAAATCAATAAATATTTGCTGTTATTTTTAACTTGAAATAGGTATATGTATAGTATTGAAATATTTTTGAATGACATTTGAAGAGTTGTCACTTTTAAATCACCTGTATATTTACTAACTACAATAATAAACACACTTTTCTTGCTATATACATATTTATTTTAATCACTCTGTATCCAATTAATAAGTAATTTTTTACAATTATACTATACAGGGTGTGTCACTGCTCTTACCTCTTCGATTTGTATTTAAAAAATATATTATTTCTTTGAGGACATTAAGTTGATTACTCAGAATATACAGGATGTTTCATAAAAAGGTAATTTTAAATGTCAACGCCCTATATATTCTCTCAATTACTCACTATCCTAGCCGGTTTTGCGCGTTGACGTTCACATTTTTGTTGATCAATTTCTCGGCTATCTTCGATCCATCTTCAATATTTGGAGCACCGGCCACTAGATGCAATGCCGAATCATTTTCCGTCCTTGTCGATAATGTAACATTACAATTATTTTCGAGTAAAAATAGTGCCGAAAAGGAATCTTCCTGTTTGATCGCCCTGTGTAGTAAAGTATCCCCTTGGACATCCCTTATATTAATATCAGCATTGTGTTGAACCAGTGTTGCCGCAATGCTACCATTATGACTCCTCAATGCCAAATCAAGCGGTAATTCCCCATTGGGACTCCAAACATTGACGATATCTGACAACTATGGAAGAAGAAAAAAAAATAATTGGCAAAATGTCAAAGACCGAAACAAAATCGAATCGCGCTGGTGTGACTCAAACCCCACTCACAGTTATCGCCATCTCTGTTTAATTCACGTTTAAGAGAGAGACAGAAAAGGCGAGTTTGGATCGTCGACTGTCATTCGAAAAACAGTCGACGTACGCTGTGTTGGTGTTTTGTTTCCAGTGCCGACTATGACACGATGACAACGATTTTATGAATTAAAACGTGCCATTTTTGGGTCGGTATGGCTTTCAAGGATTTACTAGTGGTGTTTACATGTAAGAATTTTTTGGCGTCCTTCAAAATACATAATCTAATTATTAATAAATGCGAATTTTTTCTACGACCTTGCTATTGTCGCCCCTTATATTGCATCAATTCCGTTTTAATTAATTAAAAATACTGAAAGTGGAATTGGGAGCGTCTCTTGAAATAATTACATTGCAAAAACACGAAAAAAAATTAATTACCATGAAAACGAGGAAAGTGCGAGATTGGTTTCGTTATTATTTAATTCTTTTCAATGACCAATCATGTGCATCCAATACTTTATTATTTTTCCAACAATTTTATTTTTGTTATTACTAGAAAAAGACTCAAATCCGGAGTTACCGATAAGTCATATCAGTCTTCGGAATTACTTAGAAATCTGACTCTAATGACCTTTAATTAAATAATTTCACAAAATTATGAGAAAAAAATTAGATGAAATTTAATTTGGCATGCGTGACTGAAAATTTGCTTATACCGGGTGAGTCAAGTTTGATGCCCACCCCTCAAAACACACTTTCTAATTACAATAAAATTGTAAAAAAAATCATAGGGGATTTTTTCAATTAAAAAGCAATTTTTCCACTTTCTTTTTTCTTATTTATTAGGAAATAAGTCATTTTTTTCTCATTAATATCTGATATTGAAGCACTTATTCTCATGTAAATTATGACAGAATCGTAAAATGGTAATACAAATTAATTTTCAATAAAATAGTTTTTTTTCAGTTTCATGAAATGCATAATTTCAAGTAAAATAATAATAGTTAAATTAGGTGTTTTAAGGATAAAACTTGAATTTATTTGGTCAAGTTTTATTTTTATCAAATGTCTTTTCCTCCGTTTTACTTTTACTTTTGTTTAATTACTTAATTACAAATTATGAAACTCGATTTTTGCAGTGCTGTTATGTGTGTCTCAAGGTTCTCAAGATATTATTAGAACGATTTATTTTTCCAAGTAAAAAATTTCTATTTTTTTTATTTTAACTGAATCTGAAATTGTATAGACCACTTGGATTAAAAATTAAATCTCATTAATTGTTTTTTTTTCCGAGTAGTAATCAAGAAGTAATTACCAGTGACTCATCCTGTACATAAAATATTTTTTTTATACAAATCAGTATTTCCCTATATCTAATCCAAATACACGAATAAAAAATTCGTTTTTATATTTTATTATTCTGAAAGAAATATCAAGATGAAAAAATTAAAAAAACAATTGGTGAGAGTCGCCATTCTTAAATCATTCTGTATACTTATAATATAAAGTGCTATTTTTTTTTTCAATAATCCATTTAGGCCATTTTTTCTGCCATTTATGAACCCAAAACTTATAAAATTCTATTTGCAAATTTCTTTGCTATTTATAACTTGAAATATTTTCGTTTAAATTTGCCACATTCCAGTCCAACAGGTTTTATATAAGAGGAAAAAAGTTGCGTAAAAATAAGTCGTGTCGCTACACATTGCAAAAAACATTACAAATGCAATTATACCAACACTAAAAATGTCAAACAATGGGCCATTTTACGATTATGAGCTACTGAAACTAATTAACAAACTTTTAAACAATTAAACGATTTTATTAAACGACCCACTTATCAGCTTACTTTATCTGACCACAATAGACACGTGTGTTTAAAAAGTCCCAGAGTATAATAAACAACATTTAAATAAATGAATTAATTGAAAAATTACGTTTTGAATGGATCGATCACATGACTCGAGTTGAACTTTTACGACCCGTCTTATCACTTATTTAGAAAAAATATTGTGTTAACTTCGCCGAAAATAATTTTTTTAACCTTGTCGAGTGTGCGGTAATGTCGGTCACAGCCAACTATTGCGTTATACCGGTGATTGCAACTGTTTCATTTATTATTAATTAAGAGCAATTATCGACTCTGCTAATCACGTTCTCGGGAATCTCGCTTCGACTTATAAATAATTTATAAAATAGTAACAGTCACGGGTAATTAGTTTGTTTAAAAGGGCGTTAAATATCAGCGTTTTCAAAGTAGCGATTTTTTGGCTGTGACCTATTTTGGTATCTTTAGAAATTCCAGCGTGATGATAAATAAAGCATTTCCGTTCAAATTCGCCGAAACTTAAACACATGTCTTGAATTTTGACTGAATACAAACCGCGACTGTACTTTGTTTCACAGTTTGCAGATTAAAAACAAACAAATTAAAAAAAATATCGTGCCCGTACGCACGCCACTGGTAAGAAAAGAATAAAGCAACTATCAAAAATAAGCGCTTTCAAAATGGCTCACAAAGCCTATAAAAATTTTAAGAAAAACATCTCAATCCCTTTAAGGGATTTTATTTTTTATCATGAAACTTTATCACCCTGTATATCTGTAACGACTATCGTTTATTTGACAAACTAGTGTTATTTTTCGATGTAGAATTTGTGGTTGCAATTTTTCGAAATATTAAGAAAACACCCTGTATAAAATAATATAAAAAAACTATACCGGGTAAATCTTTAACAAGGCATTTCAGGAAATTGACTTTATTATTGGAGGTACGAACGTAATTTTTTGCTCAATTATACAGTTGGCAAAACTGTACTGGCCGAATTATTTTAAAGTTCCTCCGGGGTTTCCTTATTCCAGGGCCGTACTCAATTTTTATTTTAATGAAAACTTACTATATTTTTTCTACATTTTTAAAAATGATTTCTATTATATCAAAAAAAAAGTTCAAATTTTCCGAAACGTAAACACACGTCCTGAATTTTGATTGAACACAAACCGCGACTGTACTTTGTTTCACAGTTTGCAAATTAAAAAAAAAGTAAAAATAAAGTAATTACCGAAAAATAAGCGCTTTTAGTGGCTCACAAAGCTTGTAAAATTTTATGAAAAACAACTCAAGCGTTTTAAGGGATTTAAATTTTTATCATGAAACTTTATCACCCTGTATATCCGTAACGAAGCTTTATATGACTATCGTTTATTTGTCAAATTATTATTATTTTTTTATGTAAAATATGTGGTTGCATTCTCATGCAGTATTAAGAAAACACCCTGTATAAAATAATACACCGAGTGAATCATTAAAAAGGCATTGCAGGATATTAACATTGTTATTGGAGGTGCGAACGTAATTTTTTGCTCAATTATACAGTTGGCAAAACTGTACTGACCGACTTATTTTAAAGTTCCTCCGAGGTTTCCTAATTCCGGGGCCGTACTCATTTTTTATTTTAATGAAAACTTACAATATTTTTTCTACATTTTTAAAAATGATTTCTATTACATCAAAAAAAATTCAAATTTACCGAAACCTAAACATTTGTTGCATTTTGACTGAATACAAACCGGGGGACTGTACTTTGTTTCACAGTTTGCAAATTTAAAAAAAAAGAAAAATAAAGAAATTACCGAAAAATAAGCGCTTTTAGTGGTTCACAAAGCTGAAAAATTTTATGAAAAAAAACTCAAGCGTTTGAAGTGATTTAAATTTTTATCATGAAACTTTATCACCCTGTATATCCGTAACGAAGCTATATACGACTATCGTTTATTTGACAAATTATTATTTTTTTTTATGTAAAATATGTGGTTGCATTCTCTTGCAATATTAAGAAAACACCCTGTATAAAATAATACACCGAGTGAATCATTAATAAGGCATTGCAGGATATTAACATTGTTATTGGAGGTGCGAACGTAATTTTTTGCTCAATTATACAGTTGGCAAAACTGTACTGACCGAATTATTTTAAAGTTCCTCCGAGGTTTYCTAATTCCAGGGCCGTACTCATTTTTTATTTTAATGAAAACTTACAATATTTTTTCTACATTTTTAAAAATGATTTCTATTACATCAAAAAAAGTTCAAATTTGCGGAAACCTAAACATTTGTTGAATTTTGACTCAATACAAACCGGGACTGTACTTTGTTTCACAGTTTGCAAATTAAAAAAAGGCATTGCACGATATTAACATTGTTATTGGAGGTGCGAACGTAATTTTTTGCTCAATTATACAGTTGGCAAAACTGTACTGACCGAATTATTTTAAAGTTCCTCCGAGGTTTCCTAATTCCAGGGCCGTACTCATTTTTTATTTTAATGAAAACTTACAATATTTTTTCTACATTTTTAAAAATGATTTTTATTATATCAAAAAAAGTTCAAATTTGCGGAAACCTAAACACATGTCTTGAATTTTGACTGAATACAAACCGCGACTACTTTGTTTCAAAGTTTGCAAATTAAAAAAAAAAAGTGAAAAAAAAGTAATTACAGGAAAATAAGCACTTTTAGTGGCTCACAAAACCTGTACAATTTTATGAAAAATAACTCAAGCGTTTTAAGGGATTTTAATTTTTATCATAAAACTTTATCACCCTGTGTATCTGTAACGAATCTTTGTAGGATTATTGTTTTTTGACAAACAAGTGTTATTTTTCGATGTAGTTGCATTCTTTTGCAATATTAAGAAAACACCCCATATAAAATAATATACCGGGTGAATCATTAATAAGGCATTGCAGGATATTAACATTATTATTGAAGGTACGAGCGTAATTTTTTGCTCAATTATACAGTTTGCAAAACTGTAATGACCGAATTATTTTAAAGTTTCTCCAGGGCCGTACTCAATTTTTTCAAAAAAAAAAAAATTATAAGCTCAGTCACTGTACAAATCTCGTAACTTAATTCATCATAATTGGATTTAATTCTTTAATTCCACTATCACTCCGACCGGAAACGTCAAGTGGGCGCCCCTGATGTCCCTCAAACTTCAAATAAAAAATCCCCCAAGTGCAATAACCTCTCTTATCAACTTTTTAATTTCTGATTTAGTGATTTCCTGCACCGAAGCCGCCACCAAATGCTACAAATGCACGACGACCAAACCGTCCCTTTACAGCAACGAAACAGTACGTCTCTGTTCCGAATTCGACTATTCGGAGAAATTCATCGTCGATTGTCCTTATTCCACATTTTGTATGAAGAGGGATTTTTCGGCGAAAATTCCAGTACCGATAAATGCAACAGAACGTGATTGTGCCCATCAGAAATTGATGACGCAAAATTTCAAAAACGGTTTCTGGCAACCGGAAGTTGTGGTTGAGGAGCCTTACACGGAGGGGTGTTCGGTGGTGGACGATAAGGGTGTGAGGACGTCGACGACCGTCGAGTGTTATTGTAAGAGTTATTTGTGCAACGGTGCTGACATTTACCATTTCAAGGCTCTACCGGCTGTGATAATATCAGTTATGACCTATTTTTTATGACGCTTTTTAATTATTATTATTTTTGCAAATTGGGATGTTTATGTAAATTTATGTAAGTGGTGCAAAAATGTTACCTCACTCTATTCCAATAAAAGATAATGAAAAACCTTAACTAGTTTTTTATTTTTATTTATAAATAAAAAAATACAGGTGCTCTAAAAAAGACTCGATTGTTACCAAATTTTTGGTATCTGAATAGGAAATTTTATTTGGAAACAAACGTTTTTGTCTCTTGTAAAATTGCGATTAAAGGAATGGTTTTTTCTTAAAATAAAAACAATTTCATTAATTTGACTATACCGAGTGAGTCAATAATGAGGCAATGCAGGATACTGACGTTATTACTAAATGTACGAAAGTGATTTTTTCTTCATTTACACAGTTGGCAAAACTGTAATGACTACAATTATTTTGAAGTCTGTCCGGAGTTCCCTTATTCCAGGACCGTATTCAAAAAATTTCTAAATGAAAACCTTCATGTTTTTTATAACACACTTATTTGTCTTACTACTAAAAACATCTTTTGCTTTTGTAGTGTCAATAATTGTTAATTTCAAACAACTGAGTAGGCATGAAAGCTGGCAACTTCATCCATCTGTCAAAAATTCGTACGTTATTATAACGGTTATAACGTAATAATTTATGAAGTATTTTGTATATCTGAAACTAGGGCTCAGAAATGTCAAAAATTTTCGGGCAAATTGTGAGCTACAAACAAAATTTGGTAAGTTTCAGAACACTTTCCATGAGTTTTTATGTTATATTATTACAATAACTAGCAAATTAATAATCTGACCATTAATTTTATTGATTCAAAAAATAAATATGTTTGCAATAAATGACTTTTTTCAGTAATTGTAGGAAAAATAGTGTAGAAAACTCGCTGGAAAGTGTCCAACGCACTCGGCTGCCGCCTTGTGCATAAAACTCCCCACTTGTGCGTTATTTGTTACTTCCTGTGCTCGTTATGTAATATACTATTTTTCATTACTTTTAATAATTGTTCATTAATTTGAAAAATTATACCGGGTGAATTAATAATAAAGCATCGCTGAATACTCACATTATCATTAAAGGTACAAACGTAATTTTTTGCTCAATTATACAGTTGTCAAAACTGTAATGACTAAAACTATTTCCAAGTCACGCAGAAGTTGCCTTATTCCAGGAGCGTACTCATTTTTTTTTTTTCAAATGACAACCTACACATTTTTTTACTACACTCTTATCTGTCTTTTTACAAAAAAATATCTTTTTTTTATTTAACAACGACCATATAACATTTACAATATCCTTAAAAAAGGATCAACGGTAATTTTTTGGAATTGTCATTTTGACAGTTATAATTTTTTTATTGTCATGCCCCGCTTACTTATATTTCCATCTAGTTGCCTATGGAATTTCCATGTAAAATAAAAAATTCCGTTTTTAAAAATATTGTATTGTCGTATCAACAAGAAATTACTGCCTAGGATTTAGGGATATTTGAGAATAGATTGTCATAAATGTTGTTAGGTTGGTTTTTGGTGACAAACAAAAGATATCGTTAAAATTTACGTTAAGTCACCTGTCAGCTTGTATGAATAATTCAATAGATAGTTGACAGCAGGTTGACAGAAACGTCAACCGTCAACAAGGGGTAACCAACTCTAAGCATTCAAAATTACTTCTGAAAAGTATACTAATTTTATTAAAAGTTCAAATCCTAACTGGTAATTTCTTGTTGACAAATCTATACCTAATTAATCTCAAATGTTAATTTATTTTGATTGACAGCTGTCACTGTTGACAGAACTATCTGGTTCAAAAAAGTAGAGCGGCACAGACAAATTTACGTGTAAAGAAATTCCATAGACGACTAGATGACAATCATTTTGAAACACCTTGTATTTGTTACATCAGGATATTTATTATTCAGAATTTATAGTAAATTGTTATTTTCAACATTGATTGTGAATAAAATAGTATACAAACTTCGAAGACAGGTTTCATTTCAGCTTCATTAAAGAGCTTCACGCGCTCTTCCTTACTCGGTATGTAATATACTATTTTACAATACACATATAGGTACGTAAATTATTTTAGCATCTTTATTATTGATAATAGAAAAACAAAATTTTGTACGTTGGTAAAATAGGTGTTGCTCTTTGGTATAATTTTTAATGCTCTTAATATATAGAGTGTTGAATATACAGGGTTATTCATAAATATGAAGCAATATTTGAACCTCAAAAATGACTTATAAAATGATGTTAATTTAAATAATAAATCGTGTCCTATCTCTACTGATAAGAATTTTACAGCCCTCGGAATGTGGGTATAGAAATTTGATTTTTTTGTAATAACTTTGGAACTATTTGACCAAATATTATAAAATTTGGAACATTTCCTTGTGACAACATACCCTTTAAACTGGTAATTACGAAAACCGGATCCATCCACTCAATTTCCGGTTCCAGCAGTTGCAGGTCACATTTTCTGTGTTTTTCCATTTTTTTGCTCTCTTAACACTAATTTTTTATAGCCCAAATAGATAGAGTAATCAATTCCGAATAAAAAACGCATAAACTTTAATACCCCTAAAATGGACCGTTTCAAAGATATTTTAATTTAAACTGAGGACTGCACAACGCTGAAACCAAAAAGTAGGGATTTTGAATGGATGATATCCACGGTAACAAATGACCATGGTCTCACTAATCGCTGTCAGGCATCTGTCAACTTTGACATTGGACGATTATTAGATAATTAATCGAAAATATTTAATAAAAGAGTTTACCTCAGATTCCAAACATAATTTAAAATAAATCCAAATGGATCACGTAGCATTTAATTCATAAAAAATTCACAAAAATTTATCGTCCAAGTTAACAGATGCCTGGCAGGGATTTATGTGACCATGGTCATTGGTTGCCGTGGATACCACTTATTCAAAATCCCTATTTTTTTATTTCAGCGTTGTGCAGTCCTCAGTTTAAATTAAAATATCTTTGAAACGGTCCATTTTAGGGGTATTAAAGGTTATGCGTTTTTTATTCGAAATTGATTACTCTATCGAACATCATTTTATAGCTCATTTTTGAGGTTCAAATATTGCTTCATATTTATGAATAACCCTGTAAGTGACTAAATTCTTAAAATAAAATTTGTACTAACGTAAATAGCAAAAATGTCACGTTTCGATCGTTTTCACCCAAGTATGTATTTGAATTTTCACAAATTTTAAAAACTTTATTAGTTTGTACACAATCCTTGATTTATTCCAAGACTTGGCAAATTTTCAAACTCCAAACAGGACGAAATTAAATTTAAAGAAAACAAACAAAAATAGACAATAACAACAAACAAAAATGTTTGTTGCAATAATCTTGCAATTTATATAGAATTAAGTTAATTAAGACAAAGACAGAAGACATAAAAACTGACAGCTTCTGTGTTTTTCATTGTTGCCAACCTAACTTCAAAGTCACAGACCACTTTGTTTATTTTCCCAAAATTAAAAATCTAGTTTTAAACTCGATTTTTGCGTCGTAAAAGTGCCAAAATTCTCCTACCTTTGACGAATTCTCGACCAGACACAAAAACACCACATCTTCTCTCTGCAGCCTCACAGCCGAATGCAACGCCAACTGCGTCTTGCTCTTCAACATCTGATAGAGCAGAGGCCCCGACATGTGCTCAAAATCGGACGCATTCAAATCATCCCAATGTGTGGAAATGAGCCCCGAACAATACTCCCTCAAATTCTCAGCCCCAATCTCCTCCGCGACTGAATAAAACCTCACACACGTCCGAATCGTCACAGCATAAATCAGAAACTGCTCGCAACTCTCCACCAAATCGTCAAGCTTGAATTCGTGCGCCTTCCTGATCAATTTCAGAGTCAACTCTTCCGATTTCAACTCGATTTTGTTGGTGTACAACCACAGGAGAATGGCCTCGGCCACATCGGCCTCCAACTCGCTCCAATCCAGCTCCGACTTCCCCACGAGACTCGTCTCGTCCCAGAGATTCGATCTGGCGTCCAGGACGATTTTATGCGCGTTGATGTTGCGGTCGCTGAGCCGAATCTTGATATCACTATAAACCTCCGAATTGTACAAATTGGCAACAGTTTGCAAGAGACGTGAGGCGAAAGTGCCCTCAGTGGTGTCACTAGTGGCCGAAATCGCGTTGTATTTGTTCTCAATCTCGTGGTATTTGCTCTGGAGCTTCGAGTACTCCTCTTTGAGGAGGGCCAAGTGCTGTTGTAATTTCTTCACCTCGGCTAGATAAAAACATTAAAAGGGCGAAAATGACATTAGGGGGGCCCTCACCCATGACTGGTGCCTAAATCATAGGGGCCAAGCGACACAAAAACAAAAACAATAATCACTACACCTCCCAGAAATTTGACACATAACCTAAAACATTACAGGGAACTGTTAACTGTACCGGCTACCAAAATTATTGAAAAGAAAAGGGGCGTGGGCACACTCGTGAGTGAGGCACGCTTTTGAGGCAAATCAACACTACGACACGCGAGGATTGCAATTTTTAACAAAATAATTTGACACATAACCTCAAACGTTACAGGAAACTGTACCAGCTGCGAAAATTGGGACATTTTAAAAGGAACACAGTTCTGGATGCGACTAATGGTTTATTTGGTATAATTTATTAGAAATCAAGAGAGTACGCAAACAATTCGCTACAATAAATTGATGCGACAAAGGCACAAGTTATAAGGAATGTAAAGTTACAGTGTTCTTCTATACCTACCCTAATCTTTTAAAAATAATTATCACATAAAATAACAAATACCTTTAAATAAATCTAAGCTATAAGTATAAAATATGTAAAATAGAAAAAAAGTTTGAAACGTTGAACCTGAAAAAATTTTGATTAGTGTACAAACAAGCTCTCAAAATTAACAATTTAATTAAAAACGGTTACAGCCTTGCTATCAATATCAGTCTACACGTCTAAAGCCTAAATTCCGTTTCCCAAATGAAACGAAAACAGCTCATCACCTGGTAAATAAATTAAAACCAAAATCCCTAGAACGTGGTAGTGCTGCTGCTCCTATTCACCTTTTTTCCAATCAACCGATTACTAATCCTCGTCACGCTCTTCAACTGTTTACTATCGGGGGCTATCGACTTGATACAAATCGCCGCTTCTTTCAACTGTTTCGCCAGAATTTCGTTTTTCAATTTTTCCGCATTTAATTCTCGGTGCAATTGGGCCCTTGTTTTCTTCCCTACGGGGCACAGGGCCGGATGATGCAAAATCTGAGAAGCCCCAGGCCTCATCGTCGGATCCGGATGTATCATCAACGTGATCAAACTGGTCATATCCCTACTCAAATTCTGAGACAATTTTGGCACCTCCCCTTCGCGCAATTTGTGCCAATCGTCGCCGTTTTTCGGTAGTGGCCCCGCCCCCGCACACTCAAGCACCGTCAAACCTAGGGCAAAAATATCAGCTTTGGTCAAATGACTATAATCCTCGTGGAGTATCTCCTTGGGGAGGTAACGACAATCCCCTTCTTCCACCTGGGGGTTACTCAGACTGGTCACATGGCCCAAATCGCCGATTTTGTATGTCAGCTCCTCCTCGTAGTGACTCTCCTCCAAGTCTTCGAAACCATCATCGGCGGAGTCGTAATTAGTGAATTGGATTTTCTTCTCTCTTGATATGAAAATATTGCCCGGTTTGATGTCAAGATGAACCAGACCTTCGGAATGTATGTAGCGCAGCCCCTCAGCGACGTGCATCAACATTTGGCGGAGTTCGACGGGACTTAGGGGGCCCTCTTGGATCCGATCGGCCAAGGAGCCCCCATTGCAATACTCGTTCTGGATCACCATGTGGTTGTCTTCAGCCCAAGCCGAGTAGTACCTCACCACATGCTGGTGTTTGCCTAAGACAGCATGGGCGTAGACCTCATTCAAGGCCGTTTTCTCAAAGACACTCCCCGCGACCGGTTTCGTCGACTTTTTAATCGCGTAAATGCAACCATCTAACCGGTTTACACACTTGTAAACCGAACCGAATTGACCAGAACCGATCAATTCCAGCTCGAGGAACTCCTGGTGGTACCGTGAGATGTTGTTTTCTTGTAGAGGCACCCGTTTTGCGGGGGGCTCATTCTCAATATCTGACACATCCGATTCGTTTAAATCAAATTTGGGGATTTGTAACGAACTCGTCGATCTCATGCGTTTCTTATTCTGGTAAAAACCTGTAATCAGTGTTTGTCAACAAAAAATCAGAGGTGAAAAAAAGAGGCTTACCATTTGGGGTGAATGGGTTAACATTGGCCACCGGTTTCTGTTTCGTGTTGGTGACACTGCGGGGCTTCTCCGTGAAGAGTCGACACCTGGGGGCCGGCGTCGTGGCCGACTTCTGGATGATTGTCTTGGGGGTGAGGGGGCTGTCGAACAACCGCAAGGCACGGACTCGCTTATACGGGGGGCTGTACGACGGGTTGGTGGTGCGTCTCGGTGAGGGACTTCGGATGTAGTCACTAGATAGTTCGAAAGACAGCTCACAGCCCGATGACGAGTCCAGGTCATTGGGGGGCTCCAAGTCGAACGTCAACTCGGGGGTCTTCCGGCGCACTTCAGACATCTTTCACATACAAAAAACGCCCAAAATTCGCAAAAAAACAAACACACGCTCCACTTTCGACACTGAAACGGTTACGAAAATCGACGCATCTGGGGTTTGAGTCGACCAATCACGATGCGCCAAGCCTGTTTGTGATTGGTCGAGTCGAGAGCCATCTTGTCGTTGTTATGACACGAGCGGGAGGTTTGAAAAGTGACACGTAGTGCTGGTCGTAAACACCACAATTTGGGCTTGTCGTGAAAAAAACATTCCAGGGTTTCAAAGTGTGATTTAGTGACACAAGAAAACGAGAAATTTTATTGTCAAGTGAGCCACACACGAGTTTCAAGTGTCAAAATCATTGACCTAATTTTGTAGAGCAGCCCCCTTGCTATGGCAGACGTGTCTGTGGACGTGTCGGGGGTGATGTCGCCCCCTGTTGACTCACCACGAGCCCCGTTTTCAAGGTACACACAACTAAAGTGACCTAACCTCAATCATTGATTATTTCATTTTTAGTTTTCTGCAAGTTCCCACCCAAATACCCGACCCCAAAGAATGGTTCAGTAAACAGAGGCAAAATGTGCGCCCCTGGCTATTATTTATACAGACTTCCAATTTCAAAACGCCCCCTTCAATCCCGAGACTCAGCAAACGAATTATGAGAAACATTGAGTACTTTCAAAGCAATTATTTGTTTGTTTTTCTCGGACTGGTGGTTTATTGCTTGTAAGGAGCCCCAAATTCGCAAACGCAATCCCAAAATTGTCACTTTTAGGATAACCTCTCCGTTGATTTTATTCGCCCTTGCTGGAACATTTTACGCAGGATATAAACTCAATAAAAGACATCAAGAGAAGAAAATCGTGCTTTTTAAGAAAGAACTAACTTTGGCACAGGTTTATGGACTGGTGGCAGTGTGTTCCATGCCAATTTATTACATGGTGGGGGCCCACGGGGCCATGTTTTGGGTCCTCGGGGCGTCATTTTTCCTAATAACTCTACATGCCTCTTTCTACAATATCGACGCCGTGATTGCGCAAGGCGAAGACGGTTTTCCGCTTTTAGAGCAAGTCTAATTTTTTGTACATATATTTTATTAAATGTTTTACCACCAAACATGGGAGTTTTTGAATTTTTGCAACCTACGTTCTAGTTGTTATAAGGCAAAGTTACTTCCCATTTTTTATTATTATTAATATTTTTTTTGTCTCCATCTTAGCTTGATTTGTAAGATGTCGCCATTGTAAGCGTTAAAGGAATCTTTTTTATCGCCATAAAAATTATTTTTTTCGATTGTAATTTTAATTTTCCACCCGGAGACACAAAATAAATTTAGATATCAGCTGACTTAGGTGTTTAAAATATCAAAAACTAATTTATTGGCTTGACTGAAATTTGATCAAGTTGGTCATGAATTTGAAGTCAAATTTACTGCTATCAAAATTGTGCAAAAAATGTTTTTGTTTGTGCAGAAACTTAAAAATTTGACTGATTTTTGTAAAAATTACTTATCTTTTAAAATGAGTTTGGACAAGAGAAGTCAAATTCAGTCACGTGACCAGCCCTCTGTTGTCTCATTGGTCGTGGCCATGGCAACGTGAGTGGGTGTGTAGTCAAAGACATGTCAAATTTATAGAAAATATGTTTATTTTCGTAAAAGGCAATTAATATCAAGTACTGATATTTTCCAACTAGAGAAATTAACCGTTTGTACAATAACTATTTTGATAAAAATGGGGGAACCTAAATTTATTTACAATAAACTGAAAATGACCTGACAACAACGGAAGAAATTGTGTTTGGCCAAAACTCATAAAATAACTATAATTAATGCGAATGAAACAACAAATTAATAAATTAACAATAGCCAATGTAGGAATTGACATTTTTTTTTAAATATATAACCATAGCTCGTAACACTTTGAAAACATTGCCTAGCTAATAAAATATACACAATTATAAAAGCGGTGTGCAATAATAATTAAAAAAGCGACCCCAACGTTCAGTTTCCAGGTCTCAATGAAATAATATGACACCTCGTAATAAACCAACTGTCTTTCATCAGTGAATGAAAAAAAAAATTAAATTCTTAGGTGTAATTAATACAAGACTAGTATTTTAATCTATAATAACGTAAGGCAAAATTTTGAAAATTTCGCCGTTGTAGGAAGGTGTCTCGACGACCTCGTGCCACTCCCGAAACACTCTATCACCTGTCCTGTCACTCTCTGAAATGCTGTACTTTTTATAATTCTCACAAGAAAAGTCCGCTTTGACATCCTTCGGTATACTCTCCGTATTTACATTAGGCACTACGTTCACAAATAGACCCCGATCGTCAATTTCGGGCCCCTTTTTGGGCGCCCCAACCCCCCAATTCCCATTCACATTCTCGATAAACTTGTCGTGGAGCTCCTCAGGACTAACCTGGGCCGTCTTTCGCACCTCCTCAAAGTGCAATCGGGCGGCACACTCCTCATCCTCGACAAACTCAAATGGTTGCCCCAACTCCTCCGTGTCATCAACAGCAAAATCCTTGTGCTCCTTCAGCACACAAGTGCACACCGGCTGGGGCTCCTCTTCAACTACCTCAAGTGGGGGCAATTGGGCTAAAGCATCCTCGACACTTAACGAGGTGATTTTGGCTTCTTCGGGGGGCTGTGGTGGAGGCGGCGTCGCCACTTTATCATCCTCAACAGGCGGCTCGACGTCATCAACAACAATAACCTCCTCTTCAGGGGGTATGAGCGACTTGTCGTTAATCACCGAGCCCGACTCGATCACATTCTTGCCCCCGAGATTAATTTTCCGAGAGTTTTTGTAACGATTGGCATTTGTGTTGAGTTTTTGGTCAATTATTGACACCCTTTCGGTGAGTTTAGCTGCTCGTAGACTCAGATCTTCCTTCGGTTTGACTGGTGAAGCCCCCAAGGCTGTGTTATTCTTATTCTGGAGTCCTGCTATCAACTCCTGCGTGGTTTTCACCTTCGAGTTGCCCCTCGACACTGCTAGTTTATTGGTGAAGGAAGTCTCAGCTTCGTCGAGGAGATTCTTGTGGTTTTTGGAGCCTTTTTTTCGCCCCCGTTTCTTGGGCAATTGCTGTTCCAATTGGGGCTCTTGTTGACTCGAATTCGAATCGGAATTAATCAGAATCACATCACGCTTCAATTTCGTACTTATCACATCTTTGAAACTCGAATTCGAGTTATCAGACAGTTCGAGTTCGGCCGTTTGACCGTTTAATTTCGGCCGTTTGGGTGACGGTGACCGGTTAAGGGGGCGCTTCTCGAGGACTTTTAACTGGCCATTGGAGTCGGCAGGGAGCACCATATTGCGCCATTTCTTCACCAACTCCTTGGCCCGTTTCGAGAGCGAGTCGTTGTCGGTCTTACGGCGCAGCTCGTTCACATGTTTCCCCAATCGGGTGGTCTGCAATCAACAATAAGGGGGCGCAAAACTAGTGAAATACTCACCTCGAGCAGTTCTTTGGTAATTGTGACTTTTTCGAGGAGCGAGACGATTTCGATGACTGCAGGCATGTCAATGACCTGAAAAAGGGGCGCAATTAGTGGATTTCGCCCTAAACTGTCAAAATCGTTCATTTGTTTTGCAAAAGTGGCCATCTGCGATTTGGCCAAATTGACAAAAGGCGATCGCGTTTTTGACGTTTTGACAGCGGATTTTGGGGGTTTTTTGCCGATTTTCGGTGATTTTTCGCGGGGTGGGTGCATGGTCGACGGCCCGCAATGGTGTACGCTTTTCGGGCGAGTGTCGGTGTGGTTTGGGTAAAAACAGGCAAATTCTTACATTGTAATTAGTGTCGAGGGCTCGTAGTAATCTCTGCGTCAATTCCGTTACGTTATTCTGCATTTAAAGTGGTCCTGTAGCGGGAAAAACGGGTATACTTTGACAGAACTGTTCGTAGTTCCTCTCCACAGTAATGGCGCAGGTACATTGCGCTTTGTGCAGTCCTCGGTCCGCACTGTGAAACACGGAACATGGTGCACCCGAACATACTGAGAGGGGATCGGAACGGCGAATAAAAACGATCATTGCGCGTGTCCGCCAACCGCAAACCTCACACCGACAAATTCCCCCAAAAGCAACACCAAAAAATCAAACTTGGAACGGCACTCCCAACCCCGCCCGTGACTCCCACGACTCGACTGACTCACCTTTGAAGCCCCGCATCCATACTTGGCGCAAAAACAGCCCCAAAACTGGGATTCACCCCACAAACACCTGACGCCATCACGTGATTTGCTGCACCAAGGTTGGCAATGCCGCGGCGCGAAATTCAAACAAATCAAAAGGTGTGTTTTTCTTAACGCGTGATATATTTGACTAGTTAAACATTTATACATCTTTTGTACAGGACATTATACATTGGCACGTCGTAAAACACAACCAAACGAGTACGTAATAGAAAATATACAACAGTGGGGGGCAAATCAGACTTGAAACTTAATTACATTACACAAATATTGTAGTGGTAACAATCCTAATAAAAGTGATAAAAAATTAAGTTTAATGAAAATGATAGGTAAATCACAATAATGTTGGTGCTCAAACGTGGCCAGCCACCGTTTCGAGGATCTGAGACGAAATTGATTTAATATCGGGATGAGAGTCGGTGTAGTTGATCAAGTCGTTGAGGAGTAAATGGCCGTTTTCTTCTTGTAGCATGATACAATACCGCTTTGCTGAAAAAAAACGTTAAATTTTGAAAATAACACATACAGAAGCAAACTAAATAATTTTGTAAAAAACAATGCAAAAAGAACTCCGAAAATCACTAATATGGAAAAATTTCGCCAAACAAAACAAAAATTCGCAAATTTTGAGCTAAAAACGTAGCAAAAATATGAAAAAACGTCATTTGCTCGTTTTTCCTCTCTTATTTACTCCAATTTGTGTTTATTTTCTATTATTATAAAAAATTATTTATTTTTTGAGTAAAGTGAAAGAGAGTTTTAACGAAAAAATTGCCCGCCACTGAATTTTCTATGGTTACCATGACAACATACATTTTTCTAGTTTCTTGTTTCCATAGTTACACACGTATTTAGTGGGTTTCTATAGCAACTATACAAACTTGTCCACATGGGCGACTCGCAGAGGTTAAAAAAAAAAGGGTTTTTGAGATTAATTTTAGAAATTCAGAAAATCTATTAAAAGACGTATTTTTGTAATAGAAAAAGTTAGTAAAGTAAGAGCAACATAATTATAAGGAATTTTCCAAAATTTTTTGGAATTCTAAATAATTTTGTAAATAAAATAGCCACTCTGTATACTACAAGATAATATGTTCCAAATAATTGCATTTAAATTATAAAAAAAAATCTCAAGTATTGATCTTTCTGTCAGTTACATAACTTTTTACAATATTTCGGTCTGAGTGACAGATTTTGATCAGGTTTCAATCCCACTGACATAAGAAATAATAGGTTGTATTTATTATTGTAAAAAAATTAAAAATTAAAAAAAACATACAACTGACAACACTCGTAGAAATCAAGCCACCAACTTTTGATGCTAAATGCCCTAGATTCTCCAAATTGACTTAGTGGTTGAATCTGGTGGATTTAACATCAACGGTTGGTATGCTTGGAAATTTCTCTCCATTGGGCAACGTTGTCGGTCAAAATTTGACAACTAAATATTATTATACCGTGTGTGCTTGAAATAAGTACACTTACGATTCTTGGTACAGACATGATGTATAGCCCATACCGCCCACAACTGCACCTGATAATCCATTTCGATCCTCAACAGTGAAAAAAAGGGCCTAAAACTCCTATACGCCACCATCTCACTATCTGGTACCTTCCATTGCGAGACAGCACTCTTCAACTCCCCCAACATCTCCTCCCTCGAGTGACTCACAACTGTCCATTGCTCAGCCCCATCTGACGCTAAATGTGCCACAATCCCGGCCGCAAAATAACTAACATCAATATTCTCCGATTTTAACAACACAAACAATTCATTCATTAACGGATCCATCATCAAACTATGCCTCAATTTCACAACTTCGGCTATATTATTCAACAAACCTAAAACTTTAGTCTCAATCGCACTATCATCTTTAAACGTTTTTAGAACTTTCAAAAACAAATAGGCACCCCCTTGTTCCAAAAAAACCGTACAGGTGGCGGCACTTTCATCGGTGAGATTCCAGAGGGCGCTGAGTGTGAATTTTAATGTAATGTCGGAAACGCCCGACTCGACCCGATTCTGTACCATCGCAAGTAATTTACGCATGTAGACAGGACGAGCCCCCAATTCGGATGTTTCTTCGGTACTAACTTTCGCCGCCAAAATACTACAAATTGCAACAGCCATTCGATTCATATTGACATCTTCAAACGTACACAAAGCATCTAAAACTAATTTCGCACATCGGAAACGATCAAAATTAATCTCCTGTAAAATGGTGTCGCTACAAAGTGTCAAAAGGGAGTTTTTCTGTAACTGAAACTCCTCGGGGAAACACTCCATAGCATAGAGAGTAAGATTAACTCCTCGACTCAACGATTTCGGATGAATTTTCTTACTTAAATCGCCTCGTGTGAGATTATAAAGACACGCCGTGGCGGCCATTTGCACGCCAAACTTATTCGAATGTGCCGCCATTACAGGAAGTACGAGGTTAAACATATCAGGACGCGCATCCGGCGATAAATTCGTTAATTGGAACAGATGATACAGCGCCTTTTGGACATAATTCGACCGTTCTTTGTATTTCTTCAACGTGACTTTTATTTGATTTTCGTTCCCTAAACCGGCAATTGTTAAATTCGGCCAACTGTTGGTAGTACTGAATAACGAATCGAACGTACAGTCGGTAAGAACGATACCTAGAAATTCTAATTTCGGATGAGTTTGAACGTATTTGAGGAGGATTTCAGTGGGGATGAAATCGCGCCAACCGCTCACGTCGAGGGAGATCAAATGGGGGAGCGTTGTGACGTCTTCGAGGAGTTTAACAACATTGGAGGTGGTCAAATTGTCGAGTTTTTCGTTGAAGACGCTCACGTCTAGATGGCGTAAAGTGGACAGGTGGATGAGCGTCGAGACGTAGTTGGTCGATTGGGACAAGTCCTGAAAATTATTTAAGATTTAATTAATTTAAACTAAAACAAGCGCGAAAGTGGATTGGTAGCACTGCACAAATTGTCAACATCATCAAATATTTCTTTAATGTCATTAAATTTAACCGAAAAATGGTTTAGAAATTACAAATTATTAAAGTTCTGAAAACTGCCCCAAAAGCTATTATTATAATTTATTATTAAAAACTTTCGATTTTTTGAAACTTCACTAAGCAATTTTGTGTATAATGTGTGGCAGCCCTGCTGTTTGCCACCTGCGATTAGTGCAATTTTGATTTTACAAATTGTGAGTTTGTGTGAGAGAATTGGAATATGTGAATTAGTTATCGTCAGGGAAAACAACTAAAGGTAATTAATACTTTATTAGTAATTCTACTATCAGAAACTCGTATTTCTTAAAAATTTTTACAACTTTTTGAAGAGCATTGGTAACTTGTCAATTTCAAAATTTATCACAAAAATCGTTTAAAAATTGCTAAAATTTGACAAATTGAAGTTCGAAACACCGTTCTAAATATAATTGATGCAATTATTTACTTAAGTACATTAAAAACTAGCGTTTTTTCGAAATTTCACTCTAAGAAATTTTGTGTATAATGCGTGGCAGCCCTGTTGTCTGCCACCTGCGATTAGTGCGATTTTTATTTTGCAAATTTTGAGTTTGTATTGTGTTTTTTATGAGAAAATTGGAAAATTTAAATTAGTTAGCGTCGGAGAAAACCACTTTAAAGGTAATTACTACTTTATTAGTAATTCCACTGAATCAGAAACTCGTTTTTTCAACAATTTTTACAACTTTTTGAGGAGCATTGGTAACTTGTCAATTTCCAAATTTATCCAAAAATCGTTTAAAAATTGCTAAAATTTGACAAATTAAAGTTGGCAAAACCGCTCTAAATGTAATTGATGCAATTATTTATTTAAGTTCATTAAAAACTAGCGATTTTTCGAATTTTCACTCTAAGGAATTTTGTGTATGTGTGGCAGCCCTGCTAATTGCCACCTGCGATTTTATTTTGCAAATTGTGAGTTTGTCTTTTACGTGAGATTTTTGTGTGAAAATGGCTAAATGTGAACTAATTAACGTTCGTGTAAACCATTTTAAAGGTAAAAACTACTTTATTAGTAATTGTACTACACAAGAAACTCGTACTAAAAAAAATACAACTTTCTGGTACCTATTGGTAACTTGTCAATTTCTAAATTCAACAAAAAAATCATTTAAAAATTGCAGAAACATGACAAATTAAAGTTCGGGAATCCGTTCTAAATGTAATTTATGGAATTATTGACCTTAAAACTTGGGATTTTTCTAAATTTCATATAAGGGAATTTTATGTATAAGGTGTGGCAGCCCTGTTGTCTGCCATCTGCGATTTCACTTTTCAAATTGTGGGTTTACAACAAGCTTTTTCGAAAAAGTGATACAATTAACATTCAACTCTTGATTTTAGAAAAATGTTTGTGTAATGTTGGTAGTTCTGTCTATTGTCACTAAAAAATTTACATTTATCTAGAACAAACTCGAAAACTTGTAAATTAAGGTTAAAAAGTGGAAAATACTCACGCTGATTGCGAGACTCGTCAAATTGAGGAGCTGCCGAAGGGGGCTGAGGTCCTTGATCCCCGTCCCGGTCCCGGAAATGTCCAGTTTTTCGAGCAATTTCAGGTCCTCACAAATCATACTTAAACAGTGTTGATTGAGTTCAGTGTACGCCAAATTGAGAGAGCGTAAATTTTTTAATTGTGTGATTTTCACCATCAAACTGTGCCTTTGGACGTCAATAAACGAGCATTTAGCGAAATTCACATTCGTCATGTTTCTAACTGAGTGTTCGTTGAGACAATCAATAATATTTCCTATACAAACATTCTTTAAATTGACACACTCTAAATCTAAAATCTTGTGCTGTTTGAGTATCTCAAGTCCGTTCTGCGTCACTTTGCAATTTTTTAATTTAACTGTGCTCAATTTCGTGTTCTTGTCACTAAATATAAACATTAAGGCGTCACAAAGGATATTCTTCTCGAGGAATTTCCCTAAAAGCTTCTCCGACAACTCCTTGAAGAGGAATAAGTCGGGATCAGCGAATTTATACCGTTTTCCTCCCGGATTCGAACGATCAAGTTTCACGTAAATTAGGATATTGTCACAAATCGTGTCCAAACACAAGTCTTCTAAAGAATTTGGACTTTCGTACATTTTCACCTAACCTCACTTTTTCTTCGATTGGGCTACAACATCAAAGGTTATTACGACGCGAAAAATGCTAATTACCCACCTCCAATTTGCTTCATGAGGTGTTCATTGCCCCAATCGAGCCGTTTCACGGAATATCAAGAATTTTTCGTCAATTTCATTTTCAATTCGAACTGTCAAAGTTGTGACACTTGACATTTCAAACTTGTCAAAATTTTAAAGACAACCACACACAGAAAGGCATTAGATTTAAGGGAGCACACACACGGCGTATTACTGGTTGCATATAATGATGAAATAAGTAAACAAATCATTTGAGTTTAATGCTTGATATTTTCTTTATTTACTTACAAACCTTACAATAATATAAATAAGTACAGAGGTCTTGCAATTATTACACATATAAATACCTAACTCATAAATACTAGACGGAATTTCCATAAATAACGGCCACACTATCCTAGGAGTATTTTCAAATTGAACATTGACTAGATTGACGTAAAGTGCGTTCGTTGCGCCCCCTTTGTTTCGTTATTGGGACTCCTGCAACCCCAAAATTCGTAATCAGACTTATTAAAACTCAGAAATTTGTACCTTCATGGGGTAGAGGAACGTCTCGACGGAGTCCTGCCCCACCATATTACGCGCCACACATGTGTATACCCCCATATCGGCCCAACTGAGCGACCGGATGCTCAACGAGCCGTCCGGAAGGGCAGTCACACGAAGGTCATTCTCGCCGATTATCTGCCCTTGGGGGTCAATCCACATTTGGCTCGGTTTCGGATTACCAAAAGTACGACAAGGCAAAATCACGTTTGTCCCAATCACGTCCATGTAAGTGGGGGCCCATAGGGATATCCGGGGGACGTGGTGCGCCCCCAGGATTTTCGTCGTAAGCAATTGAGTGAAATTGCGCTCAAAACCTAAAGACAGGCAACCAACATTACAAATTTATTGTTTTTTTTTTTGTTATTATTCAACCTTCTTTTTTGATGACATAGATGGTGGTGTCTGCAGTGGCTATCTTGGAGCCGCTTTCGGCCACGCAAGTGAAACGACCACTATGGACGGGCAGGAGGTAGTTGATGACCAGGCGAGCCTTGATTTTGCCGAGGCCTTGAGAGGGAGTTTCCGAAATCATGTTGCTTTCGAAACTTTGGTGCTGCAAGGTAGGCAACCAATTATACACATGCGAGGGTGGTTTTCAGATATTCATGAAAAGTAAACAACTATAATCCGATGATTCGCCCACGTTAGGAGATAATAAATAATATTGTGTGTTTGGTGTTGCAATGTTTGGTTTTATTAATAAGTAAATAAATTAATGACGTTTATTGATAGTGACATTGACGTTTTATGAAATGTTTGTTGATTATTTAAACACAAAACTGATACGAGGATTAAAAAAAGTCTTTTGACTATACCAACTGAATAAAAAATCATTTTTTGCGTTTTTGATGTTTGTACAGTTTGCGTCAAAATCAACGCGACTTTTTCGTATTGTGGTACAGTGTGGGTCAAAGCTAACGCGATTTTTTTCCTACCTCGGTCAGTGGTGTTTTTCCCCTCAGCCACTGCAAGGTGGGGGGCGGCGAGCCCATCGCCTCGCACTCCAGTTCGACATACGCGCCCACCGTCTTGCTGATAACCGGTTTCGGTGGAGCGCTTATCTTGATCCACTCGTCTTGGTCCCGATAAGCCATAGATCCCGACGCCACCGAAATCTCGTTATCCATATCATCCGTCAGTCTTCGACAATTGGCCACTTGAAAAGCGACCAATAATACTGATAACAACACCTGGAACTGTCAGACAAGTCAGAATCGGGAACTGTGATTGGCTGGAAATGAGTCACGTGCGATTCGGGGAATTGTCTTTATGTAAACGTGCGCGATTCCGGGAAGTACACGATTAATTAAACGTGTTGGCACGTGTCTTGAAGCGGTATTTATGAAAGAGTTTCCAAGAAAACGCCGGTTTTGATTAAAATAGGGGAGGGAAAAAGCGTAAAATCATCAAATTTTTACAATCAGAGGTGGTGAATGACAGTTGCGGCCAAAAGTTATCACGTTTCACAACCTTAGAATGATAAAAAATTGTGAAAATATCACAATGACACAAAAAACAAGTCGATAAACTTTGACTCTTCTAAAATATCTATAAAAAATCTAAACCGATTTTTGCATTTTCGGGGATTTTATTTTCCACCAACTTGGAAAATTCAGTAATTAAAATTTCTAGTGAATTTCGCAAGTCACAAGACGTGATTAATTACTAATTAAGTAATTACGCTACTCAGATTTCCAGAATTGGGATGATTAATCACATCACATGTTCTAGAGCAACGAATAGAGTAAAATTCTGTGAAAAATTTGATATATAAATATATTTACTACATAGTAAGGAGATATCATTTGTTGACCTTACTTGTAACACTTGGCCATGAAAGAACATTTGATCAAATTTAATAAAAATACTAATTTTTAAGATAAAAAATTGCTAATGAGTGTAAATATTGTATTCCAGATAGTAGATGGCCATGAAAACGTATAGAGGTGAATAGTTTCTAAAGATTTTATCTAATCGTCTGAGCAAACATTTTTAAATTTTGATAAAAGTTTTACGTGGAAAAATGAGCACAAAAATTTGGTTAAATCTGTTTCATTAATTTTTTTTTCGTTCATTCAATAAAAATTATAGATAATATAGTTGGCCATGAAAATGTAAATAGTTTGTAAAATCGTAGATAAGAAAATAATTTCAAAACCACTGATTAGTAATTTTGTGAATGGATTTCAGTTTGAAAATTTAATAAAACACAGACACAAAACGCATTTGTTTCATTTTTTTTTTAAATCTTACACTTTATGATTTGGTAAGTTACCAACTGCACAGATGAAATAATATTTATTATTAATGAGCGCTCTTTATTACTGTGCCAAAAATTAAATGTTTCATATTTTGGGCATGAAAAAATTTAACGGTTTGTCTGCTTTTAAATAGGTGACAAAATTAATTCTTAATTTAACTACTTAAACAAAAAAAAAACAATTACAAGCCAATTTACCGAATTTACCGAAACTTTATAAATCTTTTTTATACAATTTTTTTGTTACTCTCAAAATTTAGAATTATTCATTATATACAGGGTGTCAAATAATTATTCACAACCGAAATTTAAAAAACGATACAATCAGTTTTGATAAAGACAAAACACACAAATTGCGTTTGAACCTTCAACAATAAATTCACCCGGTATAGTTTTCAAATTAATGAAATTGTTTTTTTTTCAATTTTAACTGAAATTTATGCATTTAAGCGAAGTTTTGCAAGAGACAAAATGGTTTCTAAAAAAAATGTCTTATTCAAAAATGTTGAAACTGTGCATTTTTTTGCTTTTGTAGAAGGGTTACAATTGCTTCAAAATAAAAAAAATGTTATGAAATTTGAAGGGTTTTATAAACTAAAATAATACTTTTAATAATATAAAATCAATACACTCTGTATATTTCTTTAAAGAAATGATCGACTTTTGAGATACTGTGAAAATATAAAATACGTAAAAAACAAAAAAAGGTTTAATTAAGTGAAAAAGTACGTTAAAAGAGACAAACTGTGTGAGTAAATGGGAAAAACTGACTCCATCCTCTTTGTATCTCTTGGATTAATTAGACTCTAAACAATCACATTTTGTTCGAGTTTTGTAAATTTTGATAAAAATAATGTGAGAATGATCAAAAAATGGCAATTTTGTGTGAATTGACTAAGAAATGAGATATTTGGGCCGCCTTTCTATCAATCGAATTAGTCCGGAATTCGTGCTCAAAGTACCGTTTCGTTGCTTTTTCGTCCCGCGGCTGTAAATTAGCGATAATTCAGCGTCCGTTCAATCGAAAAATTTCCAAATTACCCGTCCGGAAAACTATGAGTCAAGCCGGAGTTATGCAGGTCAGTCCTACAGGGCAACCTGCCTCGACATTGCATCAGCTTCTATTCCCGCCAACATAATAAAAAAAAAAATTTTTTGAGACTTACCATTTTCGTAGTCGACGTAGACACCACGAATGCAGGGCTTTAGCCACCCTGAGTTTTATATATCGAGACCCTATCGCTCCCCCCCTAAGGCCGGGCCCGATTGGTTCGAGCGCGCTCAAAGCGTGTATTCATTCACGTAGAGTATTTATACCAAGAAATTGAGGGAATTAAGATGTTAACTCATTAGACGTAATCAAGCGGTATTGTGCAGGGTGGCCAATTGGGCGCCCGGGGCGGCCCCAGGGCCGGACTCGAAATACTATTTTTAACGAGCGCAATCACTGACGTCAACACGTCTTATCACTTATCAATTGACACCATTTTTCAATACAGGGTGATCAAATTAAGTCAAGGGTTGAAAATTGATAGTATCTAGGCAACCAAACAAGCAAAGGGTTTACCACCTGTTGCTCGAACTCAAATCAGTGTGACGCAGTAAAAATTGATGACTCACTCTGTATATTGTATTCTTGTTATAATAAAAGTAATTCAATTAAAGATTTCCGACAATTTATTTCCAGTTTAAGTGGTTTAAACAAGAAATTTTAGGCATGTGCAAGTTGGCTTTGACGTCAAAGGTAGTTTGATTGATTTGGGTATTTTCAAAAATTTATCTGGCTGCTCTATGTATGCAATATTGCAATAGTTTTTATATAAAATTTTAATTTAATGTTACATTATACCAAAGCATGCACTATTTGAATACAAAACCTATTATTTTTTAATTTTGAAATTCATTATTGTTTTTTAAACAATTCCAATTTCACAAAATTACTAAAAATGTTAATTGGAAATAACGACTGAGACATTTAACTCAAATTTAATTGGATATGAGAGCCCCAATTACGATATTTTTCAAATTTCCGCAGACATTTATTTTTTCAAATCTCAGAAAAACATCGGTAGAAAAAGACAAATTATTACCTAATACATATAAATAGGGAAAGGTAATTCTATATCTTCCTACGGATGTATTTTTTCAACCAGACCATTATGTAAAAAAAAATAAGTAACCAAAGCCGACATTGATTTTTAAATAAAATAAATGAGAGAGCTTGAAAAAATAAAATTTTAAACCTAGAAAACATGTTATTTTGTTTGTTAATAAGACTTTATTATAAACATTATAGCAAATTTTTAAAAGAATCAGATTTTGTTATATATAATAAGAAAGTATTTTTGTTAAAATTTAGTCATTGATTTTTTAAAATTTTTTCAAATAAACAATTTGTGATAATGAAACTGTTGTAAACTTGTGACCATATCTACATAGTATATTACTTTACTAGGATTAAAAGTGTCACTTTTTGGTCAAGTGCAAAATTGCGAGACAAAAAATTGACTTTTGAGCCGAATAAAACATGCTTCTTTTCTTTAGAACATGCGCATAATTAGAAAAAAAAATACATTGTTTTATTAATAAAAGTTTTTAAAACTAGGATTAAAAGTGAGGATTGCCATGGTAACCAATTTATTTTTTCTTAATTATGAAAACGTCAATTTTATCTTTGAAAAATGACATTAAAAATGACATGTTTTTTTTTAATTTAGTTTTTTAAAAGTTTTAATGGCGACAAACTTCAACAATTTGTTTGAAAAATTTTTTAACAGATGTGAGACTTTTTTTAAAAAATTGTCAAATCAGAAATATAAAAAATATACAGGGTGTCATAATTAGGTAAAAACCTGAGAAAATATGTTATTTTTGGTGGTGATTTTGATTGCTTAATTTTTTCTTTGAAAATTTTTAATGAGTGTGCGAAAAGTACGTCTATCACAATATCAAAATATATTTTACTGAAAAGTAAAGAAACCAAAATACTAACAAGTAAAACAATAAAAGAAAAACAAAAAAAAACGTTAATTTTTATTTGAGTTTCTAGTAATTATTACATTTATTACAATTTCTGAAACATTTTACATTAAATAAAATTTTATTTATATGAAAAAAATATTCAATGGGGTGGAAATTCAAGTCACTTGGTGTTTATTAACAAAAATACATTGCTAAAAAGAGACAGGTTATGCCTACAAATGGGAAAAACTAATTCTATCCTTTTCTAGCCGTGTACATTGTTGTGATTTCGACAGTGTTGCCAATAATCGATTCGATTTTCTCAAAAACTATAAACACAATTTTTTTCGATTTTCGAGAAAAATTGTATTTATTTTGTATTCAACGTTAAAGAGTGTTTTTATCAACTAATTTTAGTAGATAAAGTAGTCTTTTATCGCCTAGTGAAATAATAGTTATTTATTTTACAAGACGATAAAGAAATTGTTTATCTACGAATGAAAAGGTTAAGTTTACTTGAATTTAAGCAGTAGATAAAAGACTATTTTATCTACTGAAATAGTTGATAAAATATAAACAGTAGATTAAAATTATTTTATTTCACAAGACGATAAAAGACTATTTTATCTACTGAAATTAGTTGATAAAATATAAACAGTAGATTAAAATTACTTTATTTCACTAGACGATAAAAGACTACTTTATCTACTGAAATTCTTATAGGTGAGAACAAAATAAAACGAAATATTATACACGACGATAAACATTGTTTATCTACTCGTCAAAAAAAGTCCACTCGTGACTTTGCCATTCGTAAATTTGACTTTTTCACTCGTAGATAATAGTTATTTATTGTAAGAGTGTGTTAGGTAGCATTTTATCCACGCAAGAATGTTTAACCGCGAGAACGTCAGTTCGAGCGGTTAATTTTCTTAAGTGGATAAAACGCGACTAACACACGACTGCAATATAACGCTTTATCCACAATCACAGGCCCAAATTATTCTAAACTTAATTAAAAATTAAACTGACATTTAAACGTCACGGCAAATGTGCTTTCGGTTAAACGTAGTAAGCTGTTACGTGGTGCGCTGGTTACTAACAGTGGAATAAAGTTACTTTATTCCACTAGTGGATAAACTGGTAGTTGATACGCATCTAAAGTTTGGAATAAAGTCTCTTTATAGATTGATTGTGGATAAACAATTTCTTTATCGTCTTGTAGCATAATAAATAATTATTACGTGTAATTAAAGAAAAAAACGATTTTACAACAATTATGCTTGTTAGAATTTGAGAAATTGTTGACTTTAGCTAGGTTTGAACCCTAAACCTACCTGCCGGAAGCAGTGACTCTATGTCGCTGCGCCAAAACGCCCCCGACCTGTGTGTCTCTGCTTTAATCCAATATCCAATTCCGATACTCAAATTTTTTTGAGTCTCTTTGACCTCTGGTAGTAGCTTTGAAGCAATTTTGAAGTTTTCGAATCTATACTCGACTATAACTTTTAAACTAAGGATTTTCTCGACGTCAATCGATTTCGCTGAAGATTTTACCCGAAAATTTTCAATTTAAAAAATCCCCTGTGACCTTGTTTGTAAGTGTATCATCGGAACAAAGCCTCATCCCGATTTAATCAAAGTTGGACGTGTGTTATAAAAGAAAACGTTTGGAAGCTGCTGCATATCGAAATGCAGCGATCGCATCCAATTTATTTGATGGTGGCTTATCTCAACTTCCAAATTATAAAATCCGGCGAAAAACGACAAACATTGATGGTGTTTATCGTGACGTTGTTTACTTTATTGGCTTTCATTTGTTGATAATTGGCACAATAGAAAAATAAAATAGGCTCCCCTGTGGACCGATCGATCCTCCACCCTCGCTTTGTTTTCCTTCAGGGATGGACCACAATGTGAAACGGCCTTTAAAATCGCACCAACAAACATTTTTCTCAACAATAACTATGCAAATCGGCTTTTTATGAATCAAGCCTCGAGATGGAATAACAATTAGCGGAGGTCAAACCCCACACAAACCAGGAATAATAAAACGGACAAAGCTTATGAAACAATTCAATTTTATTTGAAATACTTCTTCCGTTTAGGAACCAAAATTTCTTAAAGTCAGTCTTAATAATAATAAAACCTTAGAAAATAAAAATAAACTAAGTACACATAAATTAAATTATTTACAATATAATAAAAAAATGATAAAAATTTTACAGTGTGCTACAATCATGTGGAAACTTGAAGAATAAATTAAAATCGTAGCTAAAAACTCTTATTGCTCGACATCGCGGTACCTTAGCTGCCTCAAATTAACAAAAAACAATCTTATTGCAACAGTGATATGACACAATTGTGGTACACTGTGAAAAATCGCCTCCACGGACGTCACGTGATGCACAAGCATGGCCACGTGACGTCCGTGCGGACCATAGATGCCGTATTGAGCTGTAAATATATAATTTATCGCTTCGTTTTAAAATATGAAAAAATAAAAGACTTTTAAAAAGTAATGATCACAATGGAGAGAAAACGTGTGTGTATTACAGTGCAGCTTGGCCATAAGTAACTAGACATATCGTCATGAAAGAATACTATCAAGATCCAGGGCCGTATTCTGTTGTAGATTCAGAATCGAATCAATAGCACTTTGGACCTGTTCATCGATGCTATTATTTTCGACTTCGTTTTCGTACGAGTCATTCTGGCCTTGCTGTTCGTAACCGTGATGAGTATTTATCCCACTACTGACACTTTGTACACTACTATTGTTATTATTTAAAACACTATTGTTATGTACACTTTCTGTACTGGTTTTCTTGTTGTGTTTATCGACGCGAAACCTTTTCAATGTTTCAAGACGCGAATCGCTACTCGCTGTACGTTTAGGCGGCTGGAGATGAGCATGCGCATTGGCGACGACCGGCGTCGCTGCTGTTGAATGTGGGGGCCGTAGGGGCGGCGCCGGTGGCTCATCATGCGGGAGACAACCAAGTTCGCGTTGTATGCATGCCCATTCGTCGTAATCTTCGGCGGTTTGGTGAGGCGACGACGACGGTTCGGCTAAAACCGGCAAATCGAGAATTTGTGCCGCCTCTTCGGCCTCTTGTCGCAAACGCATCAACGATTGGCGCTCCTCGCTTAGGAACATACGGTCGAGCATCATTAGTTCGGACGTTTGTACTGGTCGCTAGAGAAAAAAAAAACAGTATATGTTAGTGGTTTAAGACACTCGCTACGCTCGTTCGTGTTACCATGCTCTCTTTCATCAGCAAATATTTGTACTTGTCAACCATTTTCGCATATTTGGCGATGAAATGTTCGGCGGTTAGTTCGAAAATCTCATCGGCCTTGTGCAGATCCTTCTGCGATAGCACCGGTTGATCCATACAGTGATACCTTATCAATCGTATACACGCATCTTTCTTATCACGAAACGGTGTATGAATATCCGGTTTGACGGCACCTGATTGGTCCAGATTCAATTGTGTTTCAATTCTACAAAATAATAATCATAATAATGATAATAATAAACAATAAATCACTTACAAATGGGCTTTTTTCGCAATTGAATGACTGTGCTGTTGCGGCGTCGGAGGTGGCGCCGGTTGTGACTGTTGTTGAGGCGGTTGAGGTTGCTGCTGTTGTTGTTGAGGTTGTTTGTGTTGTTGTTGTTGTACTTGAGGCACAGCGAGACGTGGACCTACGGCCATTTGACTAGTCGTGTTCGGTTGTACCGAGTGTTCTGAACGATGTGCTTGCGATGTTATCACCTAATCACAAAACAATTGATAAAATCATTCAGTAACAACAAAAAAATTAAAAAATTGAATACTACTTTTTAAAATTAAACTTTACTATAAAACGATTTAATAATTGTAAAAATTACATTAATATGAGTAATAAATCAAATGTAAATAAACAATATTGTTTTTTCTTGCAATACATGGACAAAAAATGTCAAAGATATCATGGGGTTTTTTGTAATATCGATCGATTGGCACCCTGAAGCATCGCCTACTATTGGTTATATGAGATTGTTTCACGTAACGGCTTCGTGGGCGACAGCCCGTCAAAAACCTTTGACATTTGTATATAAAAATGTGACATTTGAATTAGTCACGGTTACCAACTTGCCAAAAATTACAATACCTGATTCACCGTTGTTGCTTCGCATCTTGTCCCCACCGGTTGTTGTTCCTTTTGTTGTTGTTGTTGTCCCAAATTCAAACTGGACGGATTAATAATCGTTAGATGATTATTATGATAGTAGACTTTATCAGGCGGTAGCAATTTTCCTGTTGCTAGAATTTTCTGTTGTTCAGCAAACAACATTTTCAACGCCGCCTGTATTTCTGAATTGCCGGGTGTTAAACTAGCCGATAAAGTCTGAATTTGTAATTGGATATTTTTTAAATGTTCCTGTTTTTGGGGCGTGAGTTGGATTGTATGTATCCTTTGGTTTTTTGATGTAACATTTGGGGCCCCCGATGTTATTATATTAATATTTCCTGATTCTTCCAACAATTGACCTAAAAGTTTCTCGACGTCTTGATTCGTCCCGTTTGAATCGTTGGGTTTGGGGGAGGGTTGTGGTGGTAATTTGGGGGGACCTTTCTCCTTGATGGAGGGTTGTACTATTGCTTGTTTTTGTGGAGGAGATATATGTTTAGGTGGCGATTGCAAAGCATTAATCAGACTCGATTTGGTCTCTTTTTCTTTGATCGGTTCTTCAAAATTTTTCACAATTTGTTGTTTTGGTTGTTGTTGCGGTTGTTGTACTTTTTTGACCGGCTTGATTTTCGGTGATAATTTTTTACATTCGTCCTGTTTCGAATTGTTTGGCCTTTGCATAAATATAGTTTGACCATTGACCGTCAATTGTCCGTTTCGTTTTAACTGTTCGAGTTGTTCCGGTGTTAGATTAACAACGTAGGAAGTTGGTGGTGGTTGTTGCTGTTGTTGTTGTTGATTTTCTTGTTGTGGCTGTGGTTGTGGGTGCACTGTTTGTACCGGTGGTTGGGCTTTTTGAAACGGTTGTACTTTAAGTACCGGTTGATTCTGCTGTTGTTGTTGTTGAAACGTGGGTGATTGTGGCGGCACTTGGTGCGTTTGTACGGCTTGATTTTGTTGTTGTTGCTGTTGTTGTAGGAGATTTTGCAACTGGCCTTGGATTTGTGACTGTAAACTGTGTAATGAATGCGGTTGTACAATTTGCATCGGTTGTTGCATCAAAGGTTGTGATTGTACGGTTTGATGTTGTATAGTTTGTTGTACCGTTTGTTGTTGTATTTGTGGTTGCAAAGTGTGTTGTTGTTGTTGCACGGTTTGTATGGTTTGTGACTGTACGGTTTGCTGTTGTATCGTTTGTACAGATTGTTGTTGTATAGTTTGTACGGTTTGTTGAACCGTTTGTTGATCCATGGACGGTTGTAAAACTAAACCGCCATTCAAACCGAAAATACTTTGCAAAATCAACTGGGATTGGAGGTCCTGGTTGAGTGTTGGGTCATGTTGAAGGACCAATCTCCCATCTTCACCCATCGTCAATTTAAAACCACCGCTCCGTTGTACCATCAAACCGTTATTGATGGTAAAATTCGGAGTTAGAAATGGATTGAATGGAATGCTAGCTTGTGGTTGAGTGTTACTATTCGAGATCATTCCGCTTTGAAAATTCTGATTTAAAACTTGGACAACAGGTGTCGCTGTTTGAGGCATCGCACTTAATTGTATATTTCCGATTTTTTTCGTCTCTTGAGGCGTATTTGGTACCGAATTCGGTTCACTTTCACTCTGCGAAGCGTCACTTTCAAACTGTATATCATCCTCATCACCTATCCCCGATATCTTCATCAAATTCGCCAAATCCAATTTTTTCTTCACTTTATTCTTCGGTTTTTTCTTCACTTGGTTGTTGACGGTGACGTTTTGGGGCGTGGTTGGCGGTTGCGGATTGGTCATTTGTGTCGTGACATACGCTGTTGTAGTGGTAGAGGGGGCAAGCTGCACGCCATTGGTCAAAACACGAACCATGGGCTGAGATCTAGGTATTTGTAGGAGGGGCTGTCCGCTCGGTTGGAGGATTAGTCCTTGAGGGGCTGCAGCCGGAATCTTCGCCGTCTGGGGGCGCAATATAAACTGTACTCCTGGCGTGGTCAGTAGAGGCATTTGGTTGAGAAGCACCGGTTGAGCAGTTGGCATAATCGTTGGCTGATTGGTCGGAATGACAATCTGTGGGCTGTACTTGTGTTAATATAAGGGCGTGGTTAAAGGCGTGTCTTACCTAACACTCGGTTTCGGACTTGGTTGCGGGCTGGCGCTCGGTTTGGGCAAGATATTGAGGTGTGGCTTCAGTTTGATGATGTTCTGCGATTGGTTGGTTTGAATTGGGCGTGCCAATAGGGAGTGGCTATTGATGATTTGCATTACAGGGAAGCTCGGTTGGGGCGTTGGAGGTTTGAGGTTCGGCGAGGGTGATTTGAGACTAGCTGGGGATGAGTATGGTGACGGGGGATACCCCGGACTGGGATTGGAATACGCTGGAGACATGTTGGTTACAATTTGGGGTTTTTTCACCAAATTGAGATTGTTGGAGCCGACGACCGTGCAGTTGGTACTCAGATTTTCATAGTCGATCTTTTCCGGCTTGATTTGGTAGCTGTTTGTTGAATTTTTCGGTGATTTGCACATTTTTTGACCGAGTTTTTGGGGCGTTTGAGACATTTTTCTTCACGTTGCGAAAAACGAGAACACTAAACCCCCGGGAAAAGTCACAGTATCTTTAAGTACGACGACATTTTTGGTTGGATTTTTCGAGATTGAAGTTAATAAATTTATACACCGGAATGTCGCGGGGCTTAAAACTAACTCATTGTAATGTTTCTGCAGTCCGAGTTTCGAGTCGCGGTAGGTAGCACTTATCACTTTTAGCCGAATTCGAATAGGGCCATTTTATCGTTGTAAACAACAAGAGGGAACACCGCAAGCCAAGGCATTATTTCGAGGGGGTTTCTTCCATGGAGCCAGGTTTTGGGTCAATGTCGGCCGAATTTTCGTTGGAGACAACGTTGATTTTATCCTTTCGACTCAACCCGAGCGAATTTTTGCCGGATTTTAGTCAGAAATCGCCACAAAACCTAAAACAGTAAAACAAAAACTTCAATCCAAACATAACCTCTACATTTACGTCAAATATCACGGAAACAATGGCACCGCAGCCGACTAGACACTCACGTTCCTTGCAAATAAAGTTCTGGTGCGATTTTGGCGGTGTTTTCGTGCGTTTTACGCGCAAATTCGATTTGTTTATAAACAAATTTGCAAATTTGCAACCACAAATAACTAATCACTCTACCGCCATCTTTTACGATGATGCCCCTTTTTTCGTCTTCTTCTTGTCGCATTCCCCCCACCCCAGCGGCGAAAAATGGACCAGTCCGTCAACATTTCAAGGTTGTTTCATGTGGAAAAATCGACGGATTTTTCGCTTTGCCATCGTCGATTTTTCCATCGATGCCGTGAAACGGCCCCCTTTGCCCCACGCCGCTTAATTCCGGCGTTAATGCAATAAAAAAATCATTTATCACCCGTTTATAGTTGGCGGTGGTGGGGGTGGAGAACTAGGAACAAACGAAAGTCGCAGTAGTGGGGGATGTCAAAAACTGGAAAAGGAGACGAAAACAACAACAAAAGGCCGTAAACATTTGCAAAACTTGTAAAAATCCATCAAAGCAACAGCCGTGGAAAAAAATCGATAAGAAAGTTAGGTTAGATGAGGGAGCGAGGGCAAAAAACATGTGCGGTACGATTTCACACTGGCGGCCTTTTTTTCCGACGTTTCCAGAAAAAATCCGGCTTTTTTCCGGGCCGTTTCATGTCGGGTTAAGGCCGCGATAGTGCTGCTCGCACGATTTCCGTGATAAAATGAATAAAATTTCTACGTACCTCAAACAATTTTCACTTCATTGGCAAAAACGGGGTCCACTACTACGCTAGCAGGGAATACTCGCTTGTGATTGGTCGACGAGTCGCGTCATTTGATACACAAAAAAAAACAACATCTACAAGCAACCACACGTGTGACAAGCGACTATCGACCTTAATGCCCCTCCTACAGCGGCCATTATCGCGTGCTTTTATTCTTATAGCCTGCTGCGTCGAAAATCCTCTTCCCCACCTTCGGCCATGCCGGCGCCCCAAAATCCCTAATTATCCCATCCCCACCCCGAATAATCGATTAAAAAACCATCACACAAGTGCCAAATACAAAATTTATTCTCAATAATAAATACAAAAATACCCTAGACTTAATATTTACAAAAAAAAATACTACGAGCACTCCATTGCGGCCCACGAGTTGGAATTCTCGTTGAAAGCGGGCATTTCGGCACGGGGCTCCGGCTCGGCGAGGGCTGTCTGAGGCTCGGCCGCTGGAGCCCCATTTTCTTGAGCATTGGGCTCCTCCCAATTGATTTTAAATCGGGTCACACGAGGCTCTGACGCTAGTATGTTTCGGACGACTTTGTCAAATTGTGGGGGGCTCGGGGGGTTCTCCCTCAATTCCTGATCCGTATATTCGTTATTTATGAAATAACCGACGCGGATAAACTCCTGGGAGCGGTAGGAACAAGTCAGGAGCACCACAGTGACCCCAATAGCGTCGTTTTCGGGAATTCGGGCGACGTTTGGGGGGTCCGCTTGGAACACGAACATGTGTTTACCCTCAGGAATGGGGCCCACCATCACCGAGTCGAGGATTTGGTCGTATTCTTCGCTTTCAGCAGAGCCGACGTAAATCATCTTCCATTCTAAATCTGGGAGCAATGGGGTTATTCAAGAGTCACACCACAATGGGGGGCTTTACCTTCTTTGAGCTCCTCGATGCACTCGAAAGTGATTTCGAATTGGAAAGGGTTCGAAAAAGGACTCGGGTTGTCCATTACTGTTATGTTACAAAGCTGCACTTTTGCCATTTTACAATCAACAAAAAAAATTGAGGTTAAGGCGAATTTTCACAAAAAAATTATCGCAAATGGCAGTGATTTCAAAGTTGACTGGTATTAGCGTTTAGGATTGACAAAACTACAATTTTTACGTAAAAAAATCACATTTAACGTTCATTTGATGCAAACGAGCAAAAATTTACCCGCGAAGAATTTTTGACAATTCGACAGCCGCATTACCAACATTGAAACCTCAAAAGTGAAAATTACTAAATCTTATCAAATAAAAAAATACTTTGGGTGTTATGAAAAATTAATTCGACTCGAGAGAGGTTAAAAAATATAAAAAAATCGCGGCTTTTATTTAAAAAAAAAATGCAAACAATTTAATCGCTAATTTACTCGCATTACCAACCTTGAAACGTCAAAGTTAAATTACTAGATCTTATCTGTGAGATTGCTTGTTATCAAAAAATTATTCGGCTCAAGGGGAATTGTTTTCCATGCATGCGACCCCAAATTACGCGTTTTTGTCGCTTATGTGAAATATACGGGGTGTGTCCGAAAGGTGTGTACAGGGTGTGTCGTAAAAGTTTTATTTACACATTGAGATTACAAGTCGGTTGAGCACCGTAAAAATTATACAATATAAAAATATTAAACGCTCGACTAAAATATACGTCATTTTGGTTTAATTACAATAAAATGATGCATTATATCACATTTGTAAGTAAGTTATTAAGTCATAAGTGGTTCACGTACGCCCTCTTTTCTTCTGTCAAACGTCACTGACGTTTCATCGTCTATATCACTGGAAAGTAACAACTGAGGTCCAGTTTTATTACGTCCAAGGAACCTATAAAGTCACTCTGATAAGAAGTTTGACAATATAAGCATGCATGAGGATTAGTAATGTAGGGTAAAACAAACAAACAAAATAAAAAAAGACCAAAAAATACTTGTTATAATTAGTAATAATAAGTATAAAAAATCACAGAATCATGCATTGATATAAACTTACATTTATGTAATCAGTTTGAAATAATTGGAACTATGATCAAATTCCGCTACGCTCGATAACAACTGCAACAAAAATTAACTCTTGTTTAACAATTGTTAATTTTTGAGGTTGCAGAGCGTCACGAAACGAGATGGCACATTTTTATTTTATTTTTTCATAAATGGTATTCGTTACATTGTCTTATATACCTTGATATAGGTGGCGCTCCATTCTGTTCGATATCATCCAACCCCCGATGTATCGAAATCGTATCGAGTTCCCTCGAATTTCGCTCAGCTAAATACTCCTCAGTTTGCAAATCTCTAATTGTCGGTTTTTTCCACAATTTCAATAAAAGACTCGATCCAACCACCGAGACACTACTTAACGCCATCGCGGCACTCGCCATCCATGGTGCCAACGTAAATCCAATAAAACTAAAAGCACCAGCAGCTAGGGGAATCCCTAGAAGATTATAAACGGATGCGAAGAGAAAATTCAATCGAATTCGATTGACAGTCTTTCGGGACAGTTCGAGACAGGCGACTACATCCAAGAGATCGTTCCTCATAAGTACGACATGGGCGGCCTCGACGGCGACATCCGTACCGGCGGCTATGGCCATACCGACGTCGGCTTGCGCCAATGCGGGGCTATCATTAACCCCATCGCCCACCATGGCCACCTTAATACCGCGAGATTGGAGTCTTTGCACACGGGCGACTTTGTGCGATGGGAGCACCTCAGCGTAGACTTTGTTAATACCAACTTGTCTTGCGATACTAGCAGCGGTTTGACGATTATCACCTGTCAAAAGAATCACCTCGAGACCCATTTTTTTCAAAGTATAGACGGCCAAATGAGCCTCGGGCTTCACCATATCGGCCACACTAACCATAGCTATGATTTCACCTGAAAAAAAAAAATGATTGGCAACACTGAAATACAGATGATTAAATTTACCATCAATGACGCACAACACGGCCGATCTCCCTTGCTCCTCCTCCCCGACCATCTTCCTATCAATTTCCTCGGTCACGATTAACCCATTCCGATTCATCCACTCCCGATTACCAATCACAACTTCATATCGCCCCTCCTCGTCGCCAGACCCCGCCTCCATACCAATCAACTGTCCCAATTTCATGCTCTGATTGTTACTAACCTCGACTTCGACACCATTCAATGTAAACACCCCTGCACTCCCCGCCTGTACTAACGTCATAAAATTCCCCATTTCTTGGTAATTCTTTGCATTCTTCACCAGTTGACCCAACGACGATACTGTACATTTTAAGCCACACCCTGGTACCGCCTGGAATCCACTACTAGTGCCCGTTAACTCCGCCCCGATCGCCTCTCTTACATATTTAATAATTGCAGAGGCGATTGGATGTTCGGAATTCGTTTCAGCACAACCAATCGCTGCTAAAATCAAGGCGGGGCTTAACGAATTGCCTTTGAGCCATAGACGGGTTACTTCAGGTACACCTTTTGTAATCGTACCGGTTTTATCGAACATAATTGCTTTGACTTTGTGGGCGTTTTCTAACGGCTCCGCCCCTTTGATTAAAATACCATTCACGGCACCGATACCAGTCCCCACCATTACTGCTGTTGGTGTGGCCAAACCCAATGCACACGGACACGCAATTGCAAGAACACTCAACGCACACCGAAACACAAACTGAAGAATAACTCCAGTTTTACTAAACTCGCGTTTCTCACTTTCAGTCACCGGAAGTGCATCTATATTGATGGAACCAATAATAGACCAGATAATAAGTGTCAAAAGTGACAGGAAGACAACAGTTGGTACAAAATAACCGGCAATTTTATCAGCCAATTGTTGGATTGGTGCTTTTGACGTTTGTGCTTCTTCAACTAATTTGACAATTTGGGATAAGGTTGTTGCTTCTCCGGTATGTGTGGCTTCGATTATTAGTAGGCCGTGCTGATTGATCGATCCACCAATCACACTACTTGAAATTTTTTTCGGTACTGGCATACTTTCTCCCGTTATGAGACTCTCGTCGCACATTGATTGACCCTGTTGGGCGGAGTTTAATTAGCCACGCCTTTTAACCACACCCACTATACTATACCTGTAAAACTTTACCGTCGACTGGTACTTTCGCTCCCGGTACTACTTTTAAAACATCCCCTCGTTGCACCAAATCCACATGAACCAAAGTTTCGCTTGAGATCTCCCCATTGGGCCCCAATTTCACCAAAACCGCATCTGTTGCTTTGAGTGAGAGTAATTTCGATAAAGCTTCGGATGTTTTGCCTTTAGCGACATGTTCCAACCAACGGCCTAAACTAATAAAAACGAGTAGCATTGGGGGCGTATCAAAAAATGTTTGGGGCGAAGTCTTCTGTCTCATAATCATGGCGGCTATTACCACAATCACACTATAAGTGTATGAAATTGACGTCGCCATTGCTATCAAGACGTCCATGTTTGTGGTGCGATGTTTTAGTGCTTTGTAAGCTTGAACGAAAAAATGACGCCCCCCTAGTAGTAAAACAGGAGTTGATAATATCCACATTATCAAATTCTCGAGCGAAAGTCCGGGAATCACACAACACATATCCTCGTGTGACATATGTCCACTTGACATCAAAGTCATGAAATACATCATTGCGATCATAGAGGGCCCCCCAAAAGCCAATGAAAACAAAAACGCATGTTTCCACCTTCGAATCTCCTCTTTCTGTTCCAAATAATCATTACCATGATCACGATTAAATAGCCTCGCTTCGAAACCTAATTTATTGATTGCTTCGATGATATCCCGAGCCCCTGTCGCCTCAGGATCATACTTAAATTTCCCCCTTTTGGTCGTGAGAGCGACATTTGCACTCAAAACTCCTTGTAATTTCACGACATTCGTTTCGATTTTGTGCACACAACTCGCACAAGTCATCCCCGAGATTTCCAAATCAATTTCAGAAGCCCCAGCACCTGATTCTTGAACTACATTCGCGGGAAATCCCAAGTCGGTAATACAGGTCGCTAGTTCAAACGGCGACACTAGCGACGGATCGTAATGGATTTCAGCTCTAGCGGCGAGCAATGAAACTAAAATTTTGTGACAACCAGGAATTTTTTTCACGTGTTTTTCAATCGCTGCAACACAACTCCCACATGTCATGCCTTTGACTTGCAATTGACATTTTTCAAGATTATGTTCGCTTAATTGGGGTTGGTATTTCTGGGTTTTAGAAGTGACACTAGTAACACTTTTGCCATCAATGGACTTAATAAATGCCTCAAAGCCCATATCTTCAATTTGTTCAACAATTTCCTCAGCTTTGACTAATCCAGGGTCGTACTCAAATCGACCTTCTTTTGTCTCTAAGTCAACAATTGCTGTTTTAATGCCCGGTTTGGCCGAAATCATGCCTTCAATACTCCCCACGCATGATTTACACGTCATGCCGTCAATATGGACACGGCATTGTCGACTTTGCCCCCCTGGAATGCCCGCTTCGAAGCCCATATCGTCGATAAAATCGCATATTTGTTGCGGTTTGAGTTGACGAGTGTCGTAATGAACAAGAGCCGCCTTTTCCTGTAGACTAACTTTAATGTTGTAAATGCCGTGTTTGCGACTGAGATTGTCTTCAATGGATTTGACACAGCTTTGACACGTCATACCCAAAACGGTAATTTTAATGGTATCATCTTCAGCAACGGTGATGATGGTTGGTTGATCGGAAGTGTAGTCACCAGTGGGGGCAAGTAGGGAAACAGATTCGCTTTCGGTGCTTTTCTCATTGATGAGGGGCTCAAAACCGAGAGATTCGGTGGCGTCCCTGTAACAATTACCAAGTTTAGCAATCGGGTGATTCAGAAAATATTTCTTTGTTTTGGTAAAGTGCTCAAACAAGCGTATTGAGTTACGAAACTAACTCTATTACCGATAAAATTTGTTATTACAATGAAAATTTTATCGAAACCCCCGCCACTGGTTCAATTTTTATACCTTTCGTTACCATAGTTACGTATATAATTCATAGCGTTTCTATGGCAACTAAACAGATTTAGACGCATTTATTTCACAGTCGACTCGTGCAGGACGGAAAAAAAGGGTTTCAAAATAAAATTTTGAATTAATTACCGATAATTAATTGATAATCGCTAAAAATAGGTTAAAGGAATTGTATCTGACCGAGAAACAAATACAAATTCTTATCTATGGTATTTAAAAAAATTGTTTGTTTCACTTTTAAATCGGTTACCTGTTCGAGCACTTTTATTAATTTACTAAAACACACTGTATAAATAATAAAAAAATGATAATTCGCACCAGGAGCGTCTCCGAGTGATCTTTTCGAACAACACCCGGAACGACATAGTAAAATAAACGAAAAACTTTCCGAAGAAGGCAAAATCGACAACGAAACGTCGCATTCGGCCGCTTGAATACATCTAAACCGTTTCGCGACAATTAGTATAAACTCACCATTCATTGTCGGCCGATAATAGTAATACCTTATCGTCCATAATTGCACTTTTAGCACCGACAACGGGAAACAATTAAAATTTTACGCGAGAAGAGAAGAAAAACAACGATTTTTTAATTGTTATTCACAATGAAATGGGACAATGGCGAGCATGACGATTGACATGTAGGTAAAGAAAGGATGAATCAAGTAGACTGTCGCGATAACACCACTGATAAGACATCGACGTATAATAAAACGAGTTCCAAACTTATATCTGGATAATGTTATGTGGATGGAATTGATAACGCGACGACACCAAACGTACGTACTTGAAACAAGGACGGGATTTTATTAAACTTGGAAAATGCATTCCGGGAATTCCTCATTGTTTTCGAATCGACGGAAAATTTAATTCAAATTTATACGCGTTTCCGGTTTAACCGTAAGTGCACTAAAATTAAAATTATCACCCGTAAGTCACTATTGTTTTTCTTTTTTTTTTGCTGTTTTTGCTCCCAATATGAGAAGGCCATGACTTTTGTCCTCCTTCTATTTGAATTTTAAATCACGAATTCACACTTTAAATAATTAAACAATACATAATTAGGCAAACAACGCAATTTTGAAATGTTTTTAAAAAGTTTGACGTTTGGTGTATTTTTCAATGTAAGAACAATTCTTTATTTTTGGGTCTAAATACTCTAAATCAAAATAAAATTTAACAAAAACAATATTTTGACATGCGAAATTATACTCCTGATATTTTTGAAGCACCAATCACAATTTGGTGGAAATTTTAAAATATTTAAATGGACCAATCGGAAACATAGCAATTGTCACGTGAACCGCTCTTAACTTTTTATTGCTTTATTTTTCAAATTTAATTCCCTTAATGTTAGAAAAAATGGTCTCGGTTGCTTCTACTTGAAAATAACAGTGTTTAATGTCTAATAAGAACAAAGACTGCTTTATTATATTTTTACATAATATCTACAACAAGAAAAAATTGAAAAGAATTGCGTTTTCATTTATTTTTTGATCTCAACCAACACAAATATTAGTAAAAAAAACAAAAATTTGACATTTGACGTCATTCTGGGTATTTTTGAAGCGATTATCAAACCCAATGTGGCGCCAATTTTGAAATATTTAAAGTGACCAATCGGAAACATCGAATTGTAAAAAATTAGATTTTAGGGCATTTTTTTCCAAAAAATTAAACTAAAAAATGTCATTCTATTTTCTTAATTTTTGTCAAGGCTCAATTTTCAGCTTTGAACTTGATCTTTCCACAGTTTTATCTGATTTTTCTACCGGAAATTATGTGATATTGATATTTTAATTTTATATCTATTCTTATCAAAAATCAGTCTTTTTTAAGTTATAAATAAAAATTTTCTGTTATTAACAAAATAGACGAAAATGAATGAAAGTAAAATATTTCAAAAATTTCAAAAAATTTACACAAATTAATTATCAAGACCAGATATCCATGACAATAAAAACATGACAGTGAGTTTTTTAACAATTTTTAGCAGTGCTACCAACAAAACTTTGGTTTTTAGTCGCAAATTTACCTATATCATGAAATATTGAGGCCACTAGATTTTGCTCATTTGCGTTATTATAAGTGACATTGAAGAGAGAGTAAACTTTACCAACCGTAAAACTTATAGTTTTCACTTTTGTGTGTTAAAAAAATTGCATTGTGTAAAAATGCGTCAAATAAATTATCAATGTCGCAACAAGAATTTTAACAGTAACACAAGTTTTTCTATTCAAAAATAACGATTAGATAAGCAGCTAATGCTTGTGTCGCTTACCTACAATTATTTATAACTTATCAGTTAAACTAACTAATACACAATTCAAGGCTTTGCTCTATTATTCCTAAAAAACTCGAATCACGTGCACGACTTGAGTGAAAATGGCCAAAAATGAGACTTGTTGACTTGAAAATTGAAACAAACAGGAAAAAAGTGGAACCACATACTTCCTGTAGCCAAACATGTCACAAAATGCACAAGCACCGTCACAACATTATTGTGAAAAATGAACGAGAGTCGAGCTGTGGTGAAAGTAAATCCGCTCTTTGCTCTCATTCAAGTGAAAAGTGACCTCGAATGATTCAAGGTTAGACTCACGATTCAAGCCTGGAGTACTGGGGCTTCGCCCCTAGGAGCGACTTGAACATGTTGCCGCCACTTGACCCGACTTTTAACAACTGTCCCAATATCTAATCTTAAAAAATGTAATCTTCTCTTACCGGATCAAGTAATAATTCCCTTCGGGGATCGTAACGTCGACGAATGATTGATCTGGGGGGATCTTCACCGTCGTCCCGTCGATCCTCTGGATGTGGGTCCTGAGTGCGTCCAAGTCCCTGGCACTCCTCTTGCCCCCATCTGCAACACCCAAACTGTCCCAAAATCGACAATGGGGCCCTCGAACGCTCACCTTTGGGCACAAAACGCACCGTACTCAATTCCATTGTAATTATTTGAAAATTTCTATTGTTTCCTCAAGTCTTTGTTGTCAAAACCATTGTTTGTCAAGTCGTGCGAAATCGAGTCGTCCCGTAGTCTTATCATCAACGAGTGATTTTTTCCTCAATTTTGGGAAAGTCTTTTCAAATTTTGACAAAAATAGCCAAACATGACAGTTATCTCTTGGGAATTTTTCGTTTTACACTAACATAACCTAAAATGACCAAATTGCTCGAGTGGGTGACCGTTTTGGGGGCTTTAACCGCCCTGTGGCTGTCTTTAGTGACCAATACGGTCGAAATAGGACTTGTGAAGCACCACCCCAGTTTGATTTTCTACTCCCCGGTGATTTTTGTCGGATTATTTGGGGTGAGTCAAAGTGAGGTTATGTCAAATATTCATGTTTTTTTGTAGATTTATGCAATAATTGTTGTTTTGTATCGCGTTTTTACGTTCAATGATTGCGAAAAGGCCGCCGCCGAGTTACAAGAGGTAAAAGGGGGGCCCACTTTGTTGGTTTCATTCAATTTGTCTTTCAGGAAATAGTGGAAGCGAGGGCGGATTTGGCCAAGTTAGGATTTAAATTCAATTAAGACTGTGGTAATAAATTTATTACAAATAATACCATACCTTTATTACATAAAATAAATACTAAAAATGCAAATTCGGGGGGCACGTACAAAACCGTTCATGGAGCACCCGACACGAAGGATGATCCACTAAATAACTCTCAATTGCATCCTTTGTTACATTAGTATACGTCACATCTAACAATTCCAGTTCCAAATCCTTGATATAGTGAAGGGCAGTGTTGGTTATCTTTTTGTACCCCCTCAAAGACAGTCGTTTCAACGGTACTGAAAAATCCTTCTTGACTTCATCAAGATTCTCAATTTGTATGACAGGACAGCCCCGGAAATAAACCCTGCGATAATAGGGTTCTCTCGGTGGTGTGGGGGCCCTATCATCATTAACTTCCTCTGGAATTGGTTGGAGTCCACTGGGCCCCGGTGAAGCCTCATCACCCTTTTGTTTCTTTTGCTCAGGCCCGTCGGAATTCTCTGAGAAGCGTTTGCGCACTTCGCGGGGCACCTCCTGAGGCCGACACTGTCTCACATTCACCTGCCGGGGGTTCAAACGAATGCTACAAATTAAAATTAAACTATGGTAAAAGACAACACTGTATTACTCGATGATGGGTTGTAGGTCCTCCCTGGCGTCACTATTAGGGTACCCCAATACTAGATATCGTTGTCTTAACACGTCATCAATATAGGGGCCAATAATGGGCCACGGTGGGTCCTGATTCAATCTCTGACCATATGAGATATTATTTCGATTTCGACGAATCAAGCGTGCCAAGTGCACGATTTTAAACGAAAGTTCCCGAAGATCGGGTTCATCGCCGTCTTGATCGTCGTCATCCGATGAGTCATTGGAGGGTTCTACGAGAAACAAATGAATGATTGGAGGCACAAACGGCTTGATTTACTTCGATTATTGTTTTTCTTTTCATCATTGTGGCAATTACAAGGACTGTAGGGGTCTAAATAGAGGACACTTTCAGGGAGTTGCATTGAGGTTTGTCCACTGATTGTTGTTAAGTAGTCCAAGAGCCCCCTGTCATCCAGTGTTGTCGATTGTTCGTAATTAAAGCTATTTTCTGCGGTTAAATACTCGTTTAAATCGATTTTGGGAGCGAAAGTTCGAGTCGGGGCCCCCTTTTGTATCGCCAATTCTCTTTTGTAGTGGTCTAGAGTGTAGGAAATGTCGTCGTTTTGTAGATAAATGGCGAGTAAACAAGGGGATTTGTAAATTGAACGAATTAAAGTGTTACCCAATGCTGGAAATAAGTTTTTAGGAAAATTTAAAGCGAAAAAATGGCTTTTTACGTGACAATCGGGCATCAAAAATTCTCAATTGCTTGAAACCGTGTCCTGAGAGACTCAAATAAGGGATGGAATTGTCGACATTTTTGCACTTGTAGAGTGACAAAATTTCCAATGAGGGATACTTTGAAATTGACATTAAAACAATGCTTGTGACCCAAGTGCACTCGTCGAGTATTAAGACTCGCAACTTTTTAAAATGGTCACTTGAAGATTTGAAAAATTCCAAGGAGTTTGCCACCACTGAACCCCTCAAACTGAACTCCTCCAATTGGGGGGGAAAAAGCATAACTGAGTACTAAAAGCACAATATTGATTAATTTCTCAACTCTAGCCCCCCCCTTACTTGATTCTCGTGAATAGTTTGGTTCTCCAGGGCTAAAATAACGATATTTCTCATTTTTACAGACTGATTCAGTTTAGCATAAAACAGTTCAGGGACTAGAGTTTCACACTGATTTTCACCCCTTATCAAAAAAGTGTGAGTCTCGCTGTTGCATCTCTCCGTGCAATACTCAACTTTCGCGTTGTCGTTGGGGGCACGCCGGGCGTCAATTACCCTCCATAGGATCTTCGAATTGCGAATTATTTCATCCAAACGGGTGCAAGTCCTGAAAGAAACATTCATTCACAAATTCAAACCACCAAAAGACTCACCTTCCCAATAAATACAAAGTTGTAGCATCCAAGTATTGCAAAAGTTGCAAAATAAGACAATTGGGCAAATCGAGGAGGCTTGGGGCGAAAGCCATTGTGACATAACCTCAAAAATCGGGGCACACGGGTGAAACAAAGCGCTCACATTTTCAAAAGGCTTTTGTGCATTTATTAACGTCCTGGAGGGTTTTTTTAGCGAAAAAATACGAAAATGACAAATTGGGTAGTTCACAAGTTAGCCGCTCAAGTTGCGAGGGCGCCACTGATTTTTGCTGTATTTTTGAAATTTAGTTGAAATTGGGGCATAAGAGTCATTCAAGGCCTTAAAGTTTTGAAACTGTGTGTTTTTGAAAAGGTTTTATGGATTTAATTGTGTTTGAAGCTTTTTTAGCCAACCAAATTGGCAAATTATAAGTTCACAATTTGGCCGTTGGAGTTGTAGGGGCGCCACTACTTTTTGTTGTTTTTCAATTTTAATCAAAATTGGGGGACAAGGGCGATGCGTAACGTTAAATTTCTGAAACGTTATGTTTTTGAAGGGGTTTTGTATACTTATTTGTGTCGTGGAAGGTTTTTTTTTAATACAAAAACGACATTGACTAGTTCACAATTTTACCGTTGGAGTTGAGGGCGCCACCAATTTTTTTCAAACAAATTTTACTAAATTGGGGCCTTAGGGTAAATGCTCAAGCTTTAATTTTGATAAAAATTGATTTTAGTTTTGATGTGGTTGCATAATTTGCTTTATTGTTGCTCCAGTTCGCCTTGTTGGTGCTTGAACAAAGTGAGGTTATGTCATCACCAAACAAGCCCCTAAAATGAGTGTTTTCGCGGCAACTTGCGACATTTGCGTGAGACTAGTCCCCAACGTGGTGAGTGTACGAAGTACTGGTAGCAGGAACGAAACTTTCTTGACTAAACTGCAAGCCTTGGTCCCCGAAGTGGTACTCCGCCCCTTTCGCCAATTCCCTTTTGAAACTATTCAAGTTGTAGGAATGGATGCTACATCACCGCATTTGCGCCTCATGCCAGTCCGAATTGGAGACAGCTTACGAATTCCGGGCGCGTTGCATTCGTCTCGATTTCGAGCGTCAGGTGACTGGAGCCCCCAAGACAAATCGTGCGCTTTATGCGTGTTACACTTGTGGTCAACTATTCATCGATTGTCAACTCCTATCCGAGCACATTGACCGGGACCACGATGAAACAAAAGAAACTCAAATCACTTCAACGAGTGCAAAGATTTTATCAGAGCATTTGTATGCGAAACATCGCGTCGATATCGATATCTTCAACATCCAGCCTGTGTATAACTTTATTTGTGAGAAATGTCCTCGGAAATTCGCGACGAAAAAAGAATTGGAGGAACACATTCCAATTTGTGGAGAACTCAAAGCCAGAGTGGGGTTCTGTCAAGTCTGTGGGGCGACTTTTGAGACCACGAAAGATGTTATCGAGCACTGCATAAAGGAGCACAGTCTTGAAAAGGATGAAATCAAGCCGTTTGCGTGCGATAAATGTCCGAAAAGGTTTACAAAATTGTATAATTTACAAAAACACGAACTTCATCATTCTGCAATCCGGAATTTTGTATGCACACTCTGCGGGCGGACTTTTAAAACAAAACGCGAAGTCGTGGTTCATGAACAAGGCCACTTGAATCAACGAAAATACAAATGCGAGTTGTGTTGTAAAGGCTTCAATTGCCACACCAGTCTCTACACTCACGTCAATGTGGTTCATTCTGACTACAGTGACAAGAAATTTGCCTGTCATTTGTGCACGAAACGATTTTGTAATAAACAGGGACTCGAGGAACACATTAGAAGACACAAAGGGGAAAAACCCTTCAAATGTCATATCTGTCCCACGTCATTTGTTTCACAAGGAGAGCTAAAAAAACACATCAAGGCCCACACATTTGTCAAGGAAGTCAATCCAATTAAGTGCAAACATTGTGATAAAACATACAAGCTTCATATTTCGTATAAATTGCATTTGAGACGCGATCATGGTCTAGGCGATGCCAAATTACCGGAAAAGAAGTACACGTGTGGTGTTTGTTCCAAGAAATTTGACACTAAAACCCGCCTGAAGGCCCACGTGGACAGACATGCAGGAATTAAACGGTTTCAGTGCGAAGACTGCGGGAACAAGTATGCCGACAAGGGGGGTCTCCGCGTACACATGAGGGACAAGCATGAAGCGGAATCTCCCAGCAGATTATTACTGAAATAATACAATAATTAATAATACAATCGTTTAAATTTCCCGCTGATTTTTTGCTTGTAAGGTTGGTACCGGTTAGTCACTATTCCATGCAAATTTACAAAAATTTTCAATTTTGTGACATAAATATGTCGTAAATTGTTAATCCCGAGATGAAACAACACGCAAGTTGTCTGTATTCATTAATTATACTGGTTTATTCTAGCGCGTGATAGAAATTATCCCAAAACTGAGGTAAATTTGAGGTTATGTCGTTGTTTGAGGTGCTATAACCTCACTTTTTAACACCCAGAATGAATAAATTCGGAGTGAAATGCAGTGTGTGTTTGAGTTCCGTGGAAAAAGTTGTGTCTTTAAGCAGTCAAGAGTCACTTCTCACCAAATTGCGAAGTGTCGTCTCCGAAGTGGTAATTTTTTTCTCGAAGCCCTAGCGGGGGTAAAAAATTGCGTTTCAGGAATGGCTGGAATGTTACGAAATTTGTGCATCATGCGAATCTGATTTGGATGTGGCTTTTGAATTCCGGAATCGTTGTATTCGACTTGATTTGGACCGGAAGAATTCTATAAAACGCGAACAATTCTACGAGTGTTATCACTGCAATAACAGATATGGAGATAAAGAGGTTTTAATCGAACATATTCAAAGCCACTGCGTTGTTGCACCTCCTGAAGCCCCGAAACGCTTCAAATGTGACGATTGCAACAAAACTTACACGACTCAAAAAACCCTAAAAGTGCATTTGAAAAAATGCAAGATGAGGGAACCCCCAAGTCGCAAGAATCGTTTCTCGTGCGAAGTGTGCAATTTAGTTTTGAATTACGCAAAGGACGTTGTGGAACATTGCGTTCGGGAGCATTCAATGGAGGGGAAATTGGTGAAGCCCTACACTTGCAATGAGTGTCCCATGCGATTTTCCTCGTCGGCCAACTTGATCCAGCATAGGAAGTACCATGATGGGAGTCGAAACCACATTTGTAGCTTCTGTGGCAAGTCTTACATAACGAAAAGTGATTTAACCGTCCATGAATACATTCATTTTAATCGTCGAAACTACAAATGCGAGTTTTGTGATAAGGCTTTCAACACGAATAAGAATCTTCGGTCGCACATCCTCGTTGTCCACACGGAGTCGACTTTGTGGAAATACGGATGCGATTTGTGCAACCGGAGGTTTCCGTTGAAATCCGGCTTTGAGCAGCATATGAAGCGACACACGGGTGATAAGAGGTTCGGGTGTCACATTTGTGATAAGAGTTTTGTCAGTAGGAGTGAATTGCAGAAACACGTGGGCTCACACTCGATGGTAAACCCTTTCAAATGCACACACTGTGAGAAAGCTTATAAGGAAAAACGATTCTTTGAAATACACTTAACTAAACATCACGGAATCGGGAATGCGAAAATACCGGTCAAAGTGAAGAAATTTGCGTGTCATGTGTGTCCCAATACGTTTTTTGATAAACACAAATTGCAGAGACATCTAAGGGTGCATTCGGGGGTCAAGCCTTATGGGTGTCAGGATTGTGGGAAAAAATTCTCGGATAAGTATTATTTAAAGCAACACGCGAAAAATATACACAATAATGTACAAAGTGATCAAGATCCGTCCAGGAAAGACTCGAATTTGCATGATTCTTAAGCTATTTGTGAAGCGTAAATTGAGTTTGCGTCAATTCAGTTATTTATATTGATTGTGATTTTATAAGACAATAATAATAAACCAGAATGGCTGTTTTTGGACGACTTTCATTTAATTTATGCCCCTTGAGCCATATTTTACCATAGAATGTGAGAAAAGTCTCGCAGTAAAAAATTTAATAACAAAATAATGTTATTGTGAATAAATAGCACACAAACCTCGGTGGTTGTGCCATATTTACCACCTCGCTTGTAATGTACTATTAATTATAAAATTTTGTTACTATTCTGATTCACCTGCACTGTGTATACTATTATATTCACAATTTCTTCACATTTATTTAAATAATAAAATATGTTTTTGTGGCAAAGTTGATACAATGACATAGTTGCTATGCAAACAAATTGAGTTTTTGACATTTGATAGGCTCGTAATCTTGGTAATCGTTCGTAAATTATTTCCCGGCCACGGGAAGGAATGTCACATTTTCCAACTTCAAAAAGTTTAGGAATTGGATACAAAGAAATAGTTTTGTATTTGCGAACACGTCTCGACGTATTTCATATAAGTACATAATTATTGACTTGATAATTTTCAAAATGTAAAAACTTTGACATGACAATAAACAAAAAGTCCGAAAAGTTAACAAATTTTGACTAATTAATTAACTCATAACCCTGAAATAAAAAAACAGTTTCGTGCCAAAATTTTTATTACAAGCTTTTCAAAAATTGGTAAATTTCGTCGTGCCCTTGTTCCTTTGCCACTTCGGAAGCAGTCTTTCCTCTTCCATTACAAACATCGCTCCGAAAGCCCCTTTTTAGTAAAAACTTGACCATTTCCAAATTGCCCTTACTTGCCGCGTCGTGTAGTAAAGTGTTTCCATTACGGTCGCTCCGAAATACCGCATTTCTGTCATTGTCAAGTAAAACATGCAAAATTGTCAAATGTCCTCTATCGACGGCTATTTGAGTCGGAGTTTCACCATTACGATTGGCATCATTGGGTTTTAACCCCTTTTGAAGTAAACGGCTTGTCAAAGTCAAGTCTTTTCGAGAAACAGATAAATGTAGGGGAGTGTCGCCCCGATCGGTTGCTATTTTGGTGACGTCAGCATCAGGAAGTAAATTCCATAGATCTTGAAAATGGTCGACGAAACACACTGATTGGAGGAAAGAGGTTTGTTCGGCTGGTGTAAAATTGGAAGGCTTGATATGTGGGAGGAGTTCGGGGAGGAATTCCCATCCATATAGTACAGCATTAAAGAAAAGGTATTTTTCTTGACTTAAATCACAATGTTTTAGTAGCAATCGAACAATTTCTCGATTAGATCTTATTATAGCGTAAACCAAAAGAGTATCACCTTGACTGTTCTCAATTCTAGTCGAGACTCCTTTATCTAGTAGCCATTGCACGGCTTCCGTCATCTTGGAACTAATTGCAAGATGGAGTAGTGTATTACCTTCACGATTTGTTTTGTTCCAGTTGAATTGATTGACTTTATATAAAATTTTTTCATCAAGATAATCCTTATCAAATAATAAATCGAAAACGGTGTTATTGTCATTGTCAATTATATTGACGTCGCCTCCTTGATCTACTAGAGATAGCAAAAGCTTATATTTTCTCTCTTTTACCAAAAGATGTAAAATAGTTTGTCCTTTTAAATTTTGCACATTTAAACCACTCTTGTCAGAATTGACTAATAATGTCAAAATTTCGTCATTCTGACAAGTGTGTAACGGTGTATTGCCATCTTCGTCACAAACGTTTGTTTTTGCCCCCAACTTGATGAATTTCTCAACTAGTGTCAACTTTCGACGACAAGTAGTGGCCACATGAAGCGGATATTTTTTATATCGTCGACTGTATTTATTAACGTCAAAATTTGACAAGTCCATAATGTCAAAAACCTTGAAATGATGGTTATATAAAGCTTCCTCTGCTGGAGTAGTACCTTGACAATCCTCACTAGTCGCTATATTGTCTCTTTGAAACGTTTCAACTAAATCAAATAGGCCTTGCTTGGCTGCCATATGCAAAACATTTCGACCCGTGTGACTAGTCACTGTCAAATCACTTGTCAATAATTTAATAGTTTCGATACTTTCAATTTTTAAAGCATCATCTAGTGGAGTATCACCATCACAATCTTTGACTTGTTGTGCACCATAATCTAGCAAATATTTGACAATCGTGTGGTGCCCTTTGACTGCAGCCATGTGTAAAGGTGTCCGATTGTACTTATTGACTTGATTGATTAAATTGTCACGTGTCAAAAGTTTGACAATTGTCAAATTACCACTCTGTGCCCCATAATGTAACGGTGTGAAATCATCATCGTCTTTAGCTTCAATATTTGCCCCTTTGTCAATTAATACACCTGTCAAATATTCAAAAATCTCTAAGGTGTCATCACGAGGTAACAAAAGAAAACTACCGGCCTGTGCTGCGATATGCAACGGTGTCAAAAATTTGACAGTTTTTGAATTGATTTCAAATTCCCCTCGTCCGGTTATAAGTAAGTCAAATGTGTCTCTATCTGGACACAGCCCTTGTAGAAGATGATGAAGAGCCGTGTATCCATCTTTGTCTTTTAAATTGACATCAGCTCCATTGTCAAGAAGTGTTTTGACAATTTTGAATGGTTGATACGTATTGACAGCCAGGTGTAAAGGAGTCATTCCCTTATTGTCAACCTGATTGACTTCGCGACCAAGTGATATAATTTCGGGGATTGACTCGTATTTGCCTTTAGTTGTTGCTGTATGTATTGGAAATGTGTCAAATGTCATCATGAGCATAAAAATGTTAAAATCTTTGGCTAGATCTCGAGGTGTAGCGCCGTTGCAGTTCGGAGTGTCAAGTCTAGCACCAGCTTCGAGTAACAATCGGCAACAATCGTAATTTTCTGATTCGACTGCTAGATGTAAAGGTGTATACCCGAAATTACATCGACTGTCAAAACTAGCATTTGACAATAATAGAGTTTTGACACAGTCGGGATGACCGTTCCAGGCTGCGTAATGTAGAGGCGTTCTCCCGTATAGACTTTCAATGCAATCAACTGATTCTGGATCTGTTTGTAGAAAGATTTTGACCATGTCAGTCAAATCGTTCATTGCAACGAGATGTAGAGGTGTTCTTTTGTACTTGTTGAGCGGTTTAGGGTCACATTTGTTGTCTAAAAGTAACTTCACGATTGACAATTGCCCTGACAATACTGCCAGATGTAAAGGTGTGAAACCCTCATTGTCAAAAACATCAATATTGATCTCGGCTTGAATTAACGCTTCTGCGGCTTGTAGTGAGCCTGAATGGGCGGCCCAATGTAGGGCATTACGATGATGACTGTCAAAAACATCAATTTTTGCCCCTCGAGCCACCAACCACTCTATTACCCCATTGTGGTTGTTTTGTGCAGCGTGGTGAACACTAGTCTGTTCTCTGTCATCCGTCTCGTCGATATTTATGCCAGCATCAAGAAAAATCTCTGCTATGTCATATTTCTGAACCTCCAAAGCCATATGCAAGGCATTCATGCTGTTTTTGCCAACGTTGTAGAATTTTGCCCCGTTTTTGACAAGAAATTTGACAATGTCAACATAACCGTGAGTTATCGCCATTGGCAGTGACCGTGTGAAGTAATTGTGGTGGTAAAACTCATTCACACTACATTCACATTCTATCAGAAAGTCGAGAATGTGAGGATGTGGGTGAGACGTAGCGAGTGATACAAGTGACGGATCCCGGAGTGGAAAAGTTGCACCTTTTGTTTGTAAAAGCTTCAAAAATGTCAAATTGCCGTTAAATGACGCGATTTGAATTGGTGCCCAATGATTAGAATTTTGTTTATTGATGCCTTCGATGTAGATTTTTTGTGTCAAAAACCACGTTAGGAATTGTTCACGGTCGAATTCGGTAGCAACGTGGAGAAGATTAACACCACTGGAGTCTTCAACAAACGTGATGTCTTTGTGTGCAGCTTTGAATAAGTTTTGATAGTCAAATTTGACGGCATAATACAAAACTGTGGGCAGGTCATTGAAATTTGACAATGTTGGAAGGACATTGTCAAGATTTGACAAGATTTCTAAAAGGCCAAGTGAGAGTGACCGGTCGGCGTAATCAAAGCACGTCCAATTGAAAAGTTCGTCTTTTTCCCAAATGTCACATTTGAGTGTCAAGTTTTTGACAAGGTTTTTGACTATAGGGGCATCCTCCCGAGCTGAATCCCCATGACTAAAAGCATATTTCTGGTCTTCTGTTCGTAACAGTGGGTGTCTTTCGCCGTACGCACAAATCAAGTGCAGGGCATTTCGCCCGAGTTTATCTTTCGATTCAAAATTGTCAAAGTTGTCAAATTTTTTATAAAGAAGCGAAATCAACTCTGGCTTGTTTTCGGCCATTATCAAGTCGAATAAAAACCGAATGTTTTTGTATTTAGGTGCAAAAATGAACTCGAGTCCAAGTTGACGATTTTCAGATAAAAACAAAGCGGCGAGATACTCTCCTAAAATCTGAAACTCGAAAATAAATCCTCCGTTTTGATCAAGTTTGACAAGTCCCAAAAAATCGCCATTTTGGATCTCTTCCACAAACCTCGTTGTATTTTCCAAATTGAGTTTGTCAAAAACATGAGGTAGGTGTGTCTTGACTGCGGCAATTTTGTATTGGCCCAAACGGTACTCCCTACTATCGTTAATAATGGGTGTCAAATCCTCATAATTGGGATGTTTTGACAAAAAATGTTGGAATCTTCCTTCGATGAAAGCGTGAAACATGTCGGCGAGACTGTAAACCCCCTGGAGTAGTTTCGGGTTTTTGTTGAAGATGTCGCTGATGATGTAGAGTTGAAGAGGTACACCTAGATACTCCTGGTTGTCTAAGATTTGACAATTTGACAGAAAATTTGCCTCGAGTAGGTTTTCGGTGACCCCACAGCGATTCTCTAGGTAGTAAATCTGGTCGGTTTGGTGAAACGGTAGCATAGTCAGCGCGAAAGTCTCAAATTCATATTCCAATGATTGTCGAAAATGGTTTTTCGAAGTTATCCACTGGGAAATTCCCAATAAACGAAGTTCTGACATCGCTTTGACAAAATTTTGTCTTGAGTCGAATTGTAATTCATCGAAGCTGTCCCAAAGAATTAAAATTTGATTTTTGGGAAAATCTTTGACAAGTTTAGTCTCAAATTCGTTATAATTCCGACTTTTGGGGTAAAAATCCGTGATATAATCCCAAACCTTCTTCCAATTTGTATGAGTTTCTTTGAAAAATCCCGAATGTTCCCTCAAATTAAACATCATGACAAAAGTATTGGTCAAAGCTCTGTTTTTGACACTTTTCAAAAGACTAGTTTTGCCACTACCCGTATGTGATGTCAAAACTTTTACATCACAGTGAAAATTATCCTCGATTTGTATCTCGGTGCAAACTTCTTTCGGATTCGTTTTGACATATTTGACAATGTTTTTGACAAAATCTCGGCAATTTCCTCGATTTGACAACCATTGCACGTTTTGTCCAATGACACGAAAATGACAACCGGCTTTAAAATATTGATATCGTTCCTTAATAACACTCTTAGGGAATTCTCCTTCAGTGGCAGCAACATAATGTTTGGGAAAATCACTAAACCCAGTGACAGTCGTCGTGATTTTAACCATTCGCTTTTTGATTTTTTGCCGAAATTGCTCCTTTTGGTTGTTACAACTGAGACAGATGTTCCACTCCTTTATATCATCAATCACTTTGTAGTCGAGGATAATTTTAGGAAAAGTGCGCTCGATGTATGTTGGCGGCAGTGTTTCTAGTGATTCTCCGATGTTAAAGTTGGCACTAGTGGCCATTTTCACAAGTTGTTTGACTTTAAAGTGTGACATTAGACACGATCCCAGATCATTTAGAGTTACATCAAGTTTGCCCTGCAACGAACAAGTGAAAGTTTGCATAATGGCAGAACGTAAACTATCACCTTCAAGTAAGTCCGACAAATTTCGGAAAATGTCAAATCCGGTGATATCTACCGAGTGTCCCAATAAAACAATTCGTTTTTTCTTCTGTTTCAGTAGGTTTAAAGCACAGTTGATTTGATTTTGTTTCGTTTCGTCCACCTTTACAACTAAAGGCCACAAATTCATGTACCATGCGATGCGTGATTGTTGCTCACGTGACAATTGGTCTAATTTTGACACTCTATGGGTCACTAGACCGTACTTTTGACCTGTCATGCTCACAGTTTTCATTGCTTGATTGTCAAGTGTCCGTCGACTCCATATTTGTGCGATTGGTCCACCATTTTGTTCGACTAGTGTTAAGTCAAATTTTAAAATAGCGGCTTCTAGAAGTTTGGTTTTTTCGTTGTTAATGTCACACGTGAGGGTTTGTATCATCGGTGATAGAACCAATTCGACTAATTTGGCAACAATGTCCGATTTTGACAGTGTGAAATTCCCCGACCACCAATTTCGCATAAAATCGACAAAAGTCGACTTGATGTCGGTTTGAAAGTGAGTTTGAAGCAGATCGGCGATTGTTTTGTGGAGATTCGGAACGTTCTGTTGATTGGTGTAGAGATATAACGTTCGGAAAAAGTCGGAATTTTGCTCGGTTTCAACCTTATAGACTGAATTCACGTAGGAATTTTTGGAAATGTTAAGGAAATTTCGAGCCACGCATGGGGAGTGTCTCAAAACGTGTTTATTATCAACCTTCGTTTTGTCCTTGAATTTAGATGTCCGATTTGTAAACAAAATGTAGACAAAATTTGACAGATGTAGAGTTTTTTCATACGATTTTTTATACTTGTGGAATGCAAAGTCGCCATTTTCCGATGTCATAGAGTCAAGAGTGATAGTTTTTGGTTTTTCGGTGTGTTTTGATTGGAGGAGATAAACTTTAACGACGCCATCTTTGAATCGGACTCTTAAGGCGACATCGTCAAAATCACCGAAAAATTCATTGTTTGTCCACAGCTCAAAGTCCGAAATTTCCGAACTTAGGGCGAATTTTAAAGCGTAGTAAATGCAAAGTAGCCATTCATACTCCTTGCCATGATCGGAGGTTCCGCCCCTTTTCTTGTATGTCTGAAATTGAGTTTATATTTTATTTTTTTGAGTTTTTCGTTGTATTTTTAGCTTAAATTTGATTTAACAACGTTGTATTAATTTTTTATTCAGTGTTCCAGGGACATAATTATCTAATTAACACAGCAAAATAAGAATTTGACTTTTTCATTATTTTTTTTGTTAATATACCTAAGTAATTAATTTTTTTCAGATCAAAAATTAATAGATAATCGCCCTATGTATTCTTTACTTTAATGTTTTTATCAATCAAATAAAAAACCCAACTGCTTAACATCCGCGCTATCACGTCATCCTTGACATTCCTTATCCTATTTTTATTAATTCCACGAAACAAGTCGCCGCATCTAATTCCGATCATTTGTTTATTCTAACCTCAAACATTATAAAAAAAACAAAAAAATACTTACCGTTAATGACATTTCAGGCATAAAAAGCGTCACAAAAAACACACAACACTGTCTTTCATTTGTTTTTTCGCTATATTTTTAACTAAAATAAGTGATCTGTGACAAAAACCAACGATCATGATTACAACATGCGAACGTTGATATGAATGAATCATCGCGCACTTGATTTGTTTAAAAGTAATTTTATTTAGAACTTTACACAAATAAATTAATAGTGATTTTACCAGAGAAAATTAATCGCGTTATTGGTTTCTTTCTGACACCGAATCAAACCTTTGGTATTTTTCTTGCGGTTTTTCTGGCCGGCAATGCACAAAATACTATTTTTTTTTTAATTATTCATGATATAATTATTGATTTGAACAATCCTAAACCTATTAGAAATAACAGAACCATGTCAACAATCATTAATATACCAGGTGAATAAAAAGTATGGAACCAAGCGTTTTTTTCGTAAACTAAGCACTTTGGGAAAAATAATTAGTGTAGCGTGAAGTACAATTAAAATGTGACCATTTATCAAGAATAACATTTTTCGAAATTTCTTTTAGTTTTCGAGTTCTAGAAAAAAATTTTTTTTTTTAATGGCAACCCACCATGGTAATTTTTTTAATTAAAGATTATGATCTAAAAATGACCTCTCATTAAACAGAATTATTTTTGAGTCAGTACTTTTTTTTTAATAAATTGTTAAAGTTGCGTTCCGAGCCCACCACGAAGATTTTCCGAACTTGAACGAGAGGGTCGTTTCATGACTTGTTCGTTGGAGAGCCCGGTTTTTTTGTGCAGGTGCTTTGGGGTGGTTCCGGATGGATCAAAAAATGTAATAACAAATCATTTTCTTCTATTTTTAGTCCATTCGAAACCACCCCAAAGACCTGCATAGAAATCAGCGCTCTCCCATGATGAAAAGCATGAAACAACCACTTCGGTTAAGTTCGGAAAATCTTCGTGACGAGCTCGGAACGCAACTTTAACAATTAATAAAAAAAAGTACTGGCTAAATAACAATTTTATTTAATTAGAGGTCATTTTTAGATCATAATCTTTAATTAAAAAAATTACCATGGTGCGTTGCCATTAAAAAAAAAATTGTTTAAAAAAAATGTTATTCTTGATAAATGGTCACATTTTAATTATACTTTAGGCAACACTAATATTTTTTTTCGTAAAGTGCTTAGCTTACGAAAAAAAACGCTTGGTTCCATACTTTTTATTCACCTGATATAGATCGTGTGTGTTTTACATTGAAAGTCGATTGGATTTTGTCTCCAAGTGGGTTTAAAAATGGAACTTATTTTAATTTGGCGGGCGAAATTTAGTGACTTTACGATTTTAAGACTTTTAAGGTTGACAAATTTGGTCATGGAATTTGGTGTTTGAGGCTTGGCAAATAAAAACTTAATTATAGAGAATTAATTTATTTCACCTAAATTAACACTTTGTCAGTTTTAACTTGTTTTTACTTAAATGGCCATTACTTTGGTTCCATTAAGATTCGTGGAGGTTAATAAGCGACTTCTACGCCTTGTATAATGTTGCCACAATAAAAGCTGTTGATCGTCGATAAACTTCGAACATTGAGCATTCACCAATTCCCTCCTGAAGGATTCATATTGCAGCAAATGCAAAAAATATAAACACATTGGATACTTCAAATATTTCGCATATTCAGGCTCCTTCCAATAAAGCAAATACTTCAAATAATTCACAAAGGTACTATCCTTAAAATAACCACGTTGAGCGAGGACTAAAACCCAAAATTGTGTTGTTTTTCCACCAAACAATTCAGGTTAAATTACAGTTGAGATAATTGGGGTTTCCGAGACACTGGACAAACTCTAACTCGATTTGGAAGCGAAGTCTTTGCTGCTCATCGGTTTCGGGGGCCCCCGACATACAATTCCAGCCTAAAACTGGTCAAATCAATGAATTTTTTAACCAAAACTTGTTTACCTTTGCCGGCCATGTTTATTTATCAAAAATTCATCCCTGATTGGTGGATAAAATAGCGCGTGATTCAAATAGTAAAGTTAGACAACTAGTAATACACTCCTAATTAATCATTTTACTTTAATGAAGAAAAATCCTTGTTCGTGTCGTAAGCGCGAGCACTTAAAATGTCACAAGTAACAACAATAGAAAAACGACCATTAGAGTCTCGGCAATTCCCTTGTATTGAAAGTAATCACGATCTTGCGTAATAATGTTAAGTTTCGTTCAATAATAAGAAATCGGATCGAAACGGTACATGTTGTAAGAATCGTGGAAAAATCAATCGCTAGTGAAAGTAGCCCAGTTATTTAATTGAGCGGGAAATTGACCACACCAATAAGAAAACAACTGGCTCACATAATGATCACGATCCCCACAAGGAATTTTCACGATTGATGGAAATTCCTGATGGTGGTGGTATATGGTAATGGTATTTGTAGGAAAACAGGTGGATGGCTCGCGGCTTTGTGCATAAAGATTGCTTTGTGTGAACAATATTATTGTTTCGTTGCGACTTTTCAGTAAGTTGAGATTTTTTTTTTTACTTTTGCGGAAATAATTTTAAATAAAAGATTTTACTCTTTTTGGATTCTTTACTTTTTTACATTGAAATTTTGAGATAATTACTAGCTTAATTACTGTAAAAATACGGCTTATCTATTAATTAATTAATTATCGCATTTAATTTCAGTAGTTTACTGAATCTGCCAATTACCTAATTAGCGATTTTTAGCACTTTGTTAGTGCTTTTTGTTTTAAATTAGCAAAAAAATCTCGATTTTTTCTAATTTTGTTAAATTTATTAATTATTTGAGTGATGTAATGATTAATTAATTAATTAATTAACTCAACAAAAGTGTATCTTTCCTTTTTAATTAATTTAATTAATTATAATTTATTACTCATGTAACGATTTTAATAATGATAGATTGCAGTAAATTAAGATTTTGTCGATATTTCGGATTGTTTTTCCATTTTTTTGGTGTTTTTTTTTTAATTATAATTTCATTGGCTAATTTAATTAACTTGACAAAGAAGTAATTCTTCATCATTTTTTGATAAATTATTTTCAATACACTTTATTTCTTATTAATTTAAAAACTTTCATTGCGGTATTTTGCAATTTTTTTCTATTTGTTCAACCAATTTTTATGTCAACTTGTGCCAAAAACCTGTGTATTACGCGGCTACTTATCACAAGTGCTGTGTCCACAGACAAATATTTGCGGAAATAGCGTTACCTCTGACCATTTGACATTTTCGTGCACGCCACTGTTTGATTATCTAACGTTTTAGCAGTGGCGTGCGCGTCCCAATTACTAATATGCGAATAAATCAATTTTTATTTATTCTTAAAGGCTTAACAATGAGTAACAAATCAGCTGTTGCGGAATTCTACAAGAATCGACACATCCTCATCACCGGCGCCACTGGTTTTATGGGGAAAGTCCTCATTGAGAAGTTGTTACGGTCTTGTCCTAAATTATCGACGATTTATTTGTTAGTCCGGCCCAAAAAGGGGAAAAAACCCAATGAAAGACTCGAAGATATTGTCAATTGTCCCGTATGCATCGTTATCATTTGTCGAAATTTGAATCACGCGCCGTTTTTTAGGTGTTTGATAAGTTGCGTGACCAACCTGACGGCGAAACATTACTAAATAAGATTTATTGCATCGCTGGGGATATTACTCAACCCAATCTTAATCTATCAAATGATGATGAGAAAACTTTGAAAGATAACGTTGAATTGGTGTTTCACATGGCTGCCAACGTGAGGTTTGACCAACCGTTAAAAAGTGCGGTTTTATTAAATACAGGGGGAACTAAGAATTTACTCGATCTAGCGTGCGCTTTTAAACAATTGAAGATTTTTATTCATGTGTCAACGTCGTACTGTCATTGCAACGAAGTCAAACTCGAGGAAAAGTTATACAAGGCCCCCCATGATCCACGAAAAATCCTAGATCTGGTGACTTGGATGGACGATGAAACGTTAAAAACCCTAACTCCCAAACTGTTGAAAAAGTCCCCAAACACCTACGCCTACACGAAATGTTTAACCGAACAATTGGTCTCCGAATATGCATCCAAGTTACCTTTGGTTATCACTCGACCGTCAATTGTCACCGCTGCGTGGAGAGAGCCAATCCCCGGCTGGGTTGATAATTTGAATGGACCAACCGGATTACTCGTAGGGGCGGGCAAAGGGGTAATCAGATCCATGCATTGTGACCCTTCTTTGGAGGCAAATATGGTACCAGTCGACAGTGCGATTAATTCTCTACTTTTGATTGGTTGGAAGGAAGGGACGGACCCGTCACGTGATTTGAAAGTGTATCACGTGACGTCAAATAACGACAATGTGATTAGTTGGGGGGAGGCGCTTGACGTTGGGAGAAAACACTTCTATGACAACCCGTTTAGCGTTTGTTTATGGTACCCAGGGGGGAGTATCAAGTCTAATTATTGGTACCACGCAATCGCTGTTTTTTTCTTACACATTATCCCGGCCTACTTGGTCGATTTTCTCATGGTTTTGACAGGAAATAAGCCATTGTACGTTTTTTTTTCATGGTGTTTTTATCAAAATAATTTTTTATGTTGGTAGCTTAGTGCGTACACAGAAACGTATCCAGAACGGGCTGGAAGTGCTCCAGTACTACACTACAAGGCCTTGGTACTTTTACAATGAAAATTTGGATAAAATCTGGCGGGAATTATCAAACATCGATAAAGAAATCTTCTTTACCGACAGACTTAAAATCGATTATAATCAATATATTTTGAATTATGTGTTAGGTGCGAGGAAATATTGTGTACACGAAGAACCGGAAACAATTCCCTATGCTCGGAAAGTCCTAAAAAGATTGTTTTATTTGGATTTGACCAAAAATATTATTTTGGGACTTGTCTTCTTCTGGATTTTTTCCTACTACGTATCCGGATTTATCACAAAGTTAGACAATCGAACAATTTTTAATAACAACACAATTTTAGGTTAATTCTAATTGTATTTTCAGGTGTTTGGCTATTTTTTATACAATAAAAAGAATGAAAATAATTATTATTCTTCTATTTAGGGTATGCAACCAAATATACAACCAACCAATAGTGCAACGTCAAAAATTGAATTAAATAAATGCATTTGGGAGCAAAATTATAGCTCCAATCTATTATAGAATTATAGAAGCTATTATAGAATAGAAAAATACATAAATTTCGAAAATAAATTAATTTGTCAATTTTAAGATCAAATGTTTGCGGATTAGATAAAATTCAAATTAATTTGAATAATTAAGTAACCATAGGTTTGTTTTTATTAATTTTACAAAGTCAAACAAAAAAATAATCTAACTATTTTTTATTCTGAGTATGAGAAAAATAAATAAATTACAATAAAAAATTATCCCGAGCTTCGCGAGTGCGTAATTTCGGCCATTTTGACGTCATCTGGGTCCAAATCCTTGTCACCCCATCCCCAGACATTGTGGGTACCATCGCCGGTCCTTTTAACACGTTTTTCGACCATATTTAATGGGACACTTTTAAGGTCATAAGCCCACCCAATTCTGGCCATAAAATCGATAAAAGCAGTACTCCAATTGCCATAATATGACCCTAATTCGGCTGCTTTGTAGTCCCATGGGAAGGCATGATGGTAATTATGGAACCCTTCCCCGTTGGTAATGTACGAAACCAGCAAATTTTGTGTTGGTAAAATATCCCTGAAGTAGCAAAAAATTAAAAAATGTGGGTACCATAAGTGGTACCTACTTGTCATATGGTCGGTTTCCATAAATGTGAGCGGCGCTGTTTACCAGACAGGTACCATGAAGGGTTAGACAGTACCTAAACATGTTACAGACGTACCATGAAACTACGAATTTTTCGCCCCAGAAGTACCACGGCACAAATGCTGGCATACCGAAGGCTACGATTGGTGCTAAATACCAGTAGTACCTACAATGGTACCGGTTAAAGAGCTACAGTACCAAAAAACGCACCCACTTTCTCTGAAACATGACAATTGGGTCGGCTTCCAAGTCACTCAAATCCAATTTTTTGCCCTTATCGATGGTACTTTGAGTCTTTTTCAACATCAACCAGCCCATGTGACTGTAAAAGAAGCCCTTGGAGGCGTTATGTGGGTCGGGTTCCGTGTCAGAGTACTTGTGATGGACTCTATGGTCGCGCACCCAATCATAAATGTCTTTTTGAAATGTCAAAGTCTGGTAAAACGTTAATAAAAGTCGGAGTGGTACTTTCGCCTTGTAGGCTCGATGGGCCCATAGGCGGTGGACCCCAGCACCGGTACCTTGCGTCGAGATCAGTACCAGAAAATAGACTAAAAATTTATGACAATTTTTTTATTCCTTGTGAAAATTTACTTACACCAAAGACAGGTCGCCCAAGCGGCTTCAGTGAGGATGAGGTACAACCCGTACAAAGCCCCCACATGTAAATATACAAAAAAGGACACTTTTTTCCATGCGATTTCGCGTTTCGGTGACATTTTTTTCGACTGACGAGTGAAAAAATTCGGGCATTTTTATATGGAAAAAAATCGATAGTGAACTAAATTGGGAGGTTAGCAAACAATAGAAGAGGTTAAATGTTGGGCAAATTGGTGTTTTGTTTTGGTAATTTATTTATGATTACCAAATTTGGACTTCTCTGCAAAAAAACAATTTTTTTAAGGACAAATTTAATTGAATAATTAAAAACATAAAAAACGTTTTTAAAATAAAATAAAAAAAAACAATGTTTACCTTTTTTCTTATCACTATTCCGACCTGAAAACTACTTTACAAAAGATAGTAGGTACCATTAGTCAGTGAAAAGTGGGTAAAATATGTCTACGAGCACACTTGAGCCCTTAAAAATCCGACCAGTGTGGTTCAAAATCATATATTTCTTGTATCTACATTATGGTACCATTGTGGGTTTTTATTACTTGTTTGCAATAGCCCAGTGGAAAACAATTTTGTGGAGTATTAAATTTTAATTTAAATTTCCCACTCTAATGTTGTTTTTCCTAGCCTACTTGTTGCTACTCTCAGCCACTCATGGAATCGCAGTAGGCGCCCATAGATTATGGGCCCATAGGGCCTTCAAAGCCAAACTACCGTTGAGGGTACTTTTGGCGTTTGATCAAACCATGACGTTTCAGAACGATATTTATGACTGGGTGCGTGACCATAGAATCCACCATAAGTACTCTGATACGGAGTATGACCCCCATAATGCCTCAAGAGGGTTCTTTTACAGCCATATTGGATGGTTGATGGTCAAAAAATCGGATAAAGTTATTTCAAAAGGGAAAGAATTGGATTTGAGCGATTTGGAACGCGATCCCGTGGTGTGGTACCAACGGAAGTAAGTTTTCAAAATTGGGTACCATGGCACCATTATTTGTGATTTGTTTGATTTGTAAAGGTACTATTGGTACATGGCCCCATTTCTTGCATTTGTCTTCCCGGCTTTAGTACCATGGTACTTCTGGTCGGAACCCTTCAAAGTGTCATGGTACATTTGCAGTATTTTTCGGGTGTGTATAGTCCTTCATGGTACGTGTCTGGTCAACAGTGCAGCCCATATTTGGGGTACCAAACCCTATGACAAGTACGCGGATACCATCAATTATATGGTACCTACTCTAATCGGTACCATTCCAGAAACATTAAACCAGTGGAAACCGGATGGGTGGCCCATATTAGTCATGGTGAAGGGTTCCATAATTACCATCACACCTTCCCTTGGGACCACAAAGCTGCCGAGTTGGGGTCATACTACGGGAACTGGAATACGGCCTTTATTGATTTTATGGCTAAAATTGGGTGGGCCTATGACCTTAAAAGTGTCCCCCTGGACATGGTCAAAAAACGGGGAGAGAGGACGGGAGATGGTACCAAGGTGTGGGGGTGGGAGGATAACGATATGAATAAAGAAAATATTTGTATGGCAAAAAGTCAATAAAATATTTATTTTTTTGATATTTTTGTGGTGGTACCAAAGTATTACCCAAAATAAAGTGTTAGTGTGACCCATCGTTTCATACTGAAATTGACCAATGAGACAATTGGTGAAAGTTTTAACTCAATTTAATCAAAAATTCGCTTATTTTCATAAAAAATTCTTCTAATCATGAAATAAATTTAACTCTTAAACAATTATTATTACATTAAGTCAGTACATTACAATTTGGTGTTTTAGTGGTGCCAACACTGCCCAAAATAAAGTAAAAAATAAAGTAATAGTGTGACCCATCATTTCAGACTAAAACTGACCAATTAGCCATTTGGTAGCTGTTTTAACAAAATTTACCCAAAAATTCGCTGATTTTTTTAAAATTTTTGTTTAGTCTTAAGTTTTTTTTTCTAATTGTGCAATAAATGTAATTCTTAAACAATTATTAAGTCACATATTACAAATCTATTAAAAATTGCATTCTATTGTTTGATAATTCCCTGACCCAACATTGCCCCAGATGCATATTTTTTGTCCTCTATTAAAACCCAATCTAGTCGATTGAAACAACACTCCAAATCGTTTGGCGAGATGTATTTTCATATATCTTTTCCCCACCTTGAAATGTTTTAATGAATTTTCAACGATTGTTAAAAAGTCGACTGTGCTTATTTGACAGTTGTTTCGTAAATTGTCAAATTTTCCCTGCTTACGTGATTGAGAAATAAAACTCTTGATTTTTTAGTACTGTATATTTATTCTCTTTTTGCATCATTACAGTATAATAAAAATCCTCTACCAGCAAAAATAATACATGTTAATAACACATAAATATTGCTTAACAATGTTAATACCGTTAAATTGCTCAAGTCTTAGTTATCTTAACAGAAATATTTAAGAAACAAAGACTGTCATAACCAATAAATTAAATTGTAATAATCAATATCACCATAACAACACTATTAAAAATATGGCTCGTTAACATTAAGTAAAATCAGCTCGATAATTTATAAAATAAATTCGTTATATACAACCGACTATACATAAGGCCACGTGACCATTGAGCTATTCAGTATTTTCATTAAAAAAAATCTTCGTTACGACTATATCTCCAGTGCTTAGTGTTTGAGTACCAACATTCGAATGATTCGACTTAACCTCTACTTCTCTATCCTCCCCTTTGAAACTACTAGTTGGCGAAATGACCCTTTCGCCATTATGACCATTTTTATGACACGTGCATTGACATTTGCCGGTCGGTAAAAACGCAGCCGCCGATAAAATCGTTTCTAAACGATCCAATTTATCAAATTTTTCGATTTTACTATCGTTTAAAATCGAATCGACTAATTGCATCGATTCGGTGAGACTCGTTGGTTCGGAATTACGCGGTGACGTCATATCACTTTCCAAACTGGGATAATCAGGATCGTTGTCCTGATCCTCATCCTCTTCTTCCTCCTCTCTGTTATCCTGACCCAAACTCTCCAATTTTTCCAGTTTTTTGGCGACTTTTGCCGACGATTTCAATTTCTCTTTCTCCTCTTCGGTTAATTCAATGTAGCGCAAAAGTCGGACTTCACGATTACTCAAAACTATGTTTTTGGTCGCTTGGGACAGTTTTTGACGCAATTCGGCCACTTCCGTTTCCGTTTTGCGCTGGCGTTTGTGACCCTTCACCGACTCGGGATCGATGTGCATGAAAATCTGGACGTTTTAAGAAAAAAAAAATAAAAATAAATAATTAATTTTATTTAATTAAGATTAAACTGAATCGAGAAATATATTCATTTTAAAACTAATTTGTTGACTTTTTGGTCTGTTTTGACAAAATCTTGCGAAATACGTAAGTTTCTCAGTTAAAAATGACCTAAATCGAGGAAAATTGAATAAAACAACATTAATTTCAATTTAATTGGGTAATTTTTGGATTTGTTTGAATGCAATTTAATAAAAATTGAGTTTTTGACTAAAAAGAGTGCTAAAACCATCAATACATTTTTTGTCATAATTTTGTGAAAAATATCACTATGGATTAAAAAAAATCTGCAACCTAACTTGGTGATTTTTTTGGAATATTTTCGTCAAAAAATTGGGTTTTAGATCAAAAATATTCTTAAACGTACTAAAAGGGAAAAAGAAACACCATTTTAGACCTAATTTGATGATTTTTCAGCTTGTTAGTTTCAAGAAAAAAGTGTCTTTCTACCTGAAAACTCGTTTAGATTTTTGAAAAAAATAAAAACATCATTTTTTACCAAATTTTAACGAATAGCCAAATTAAACAACTTTACTGTTTTATTACAAAATTAGGTAACTAGATTAAAAAAATTATATTTCAGTCCCCATTGCCTAAAAATTTCTACAAAAATATAAATCTATACATTTTAAGAAAAACAAAATAAATAAATTACTTTCCCACCTACCGACTGCACCAAATCGAGCAAAACATTCATTTTCAATCTAGTTTGATGATTTTTTTGCTCCGTTTTGATAAAATCTTGTAAAATACGTAAATTAAAAATGACCTAAATCGAGGAAAATTGAATAAAATAACATTAACCGATCTAATTTAGTATTCTTTCGGTTTGTTTGCATCTAATTTCTGAAAAAGTGCGTTTCTGACTAAAAAGTGTGCTAGAACCATCGAAAAAGACAAAAATTATGCCATTTTTAATATAATTTAGTAGAAAATATCAGATTTTTTTGGACTTTTAAAATGTCCTCAAACGTTCTAAAAAAGAAAAAGTAACACCATTTTTGGTTTTGAAAAAGATATAAACATCATTTTTTAGCAAGTTTTCGTAAAATTTTGTGAATTGTCCAAAAATAAAATTAATAACAATTTCATAATTTTATTAAAAAACTAGATTCAAAAAATATATTTGTGCGCCAGTTACCTAAAGTTTCCACAAAACGCAAAATCTATGCATTTTAACGAAAAAAAAGCATTAAATTTGCTTTTCCACCTACCGCCTGCACCAATTAGGACTAAGTTTTCATAAAACTATGAAAAAATGCAAAATCTGGACTTTGTTTTAGGAATAAAACAATAAATTCTACACTCTTTCGCCTACCGATTGCACCAAGGAAGATTAAATTTTCGACATACGATTAGCGAAACTAAAAAATTTGATTGTTTTATTAAAAAATTAACCAATTAGATATTTCAAAAACAATTTTTTCGGTGCCAATTACCTAAAATTTCCGCAAAATCTATAGATTTTAAAAATAGAAAAGCATTAATATTACTTTTCCACCTACCGACTGCACCAATTAACCTATATCTCTTACCTGTTCATGACACAACTCCAAAAACAACTGCCTATTCTCCACTTTGATCGCTTTTGACATTGGATGATAAATTTTCTCATTGACTAAACTCAAAACATCTGCCGACGCGTACAAAATCATTTCTCGTGTCAAAGGTCTCCTCGACCAGTATTTCTGATCACGTCGATAAATATTTTTCAGTTGATCCTTCATCGGATTAATTGGTGCACCGTAATGTTCACAGAGGGCGTTAAGAGCCACACTTTTCGCTTTATAAACCGGACGTCCAGTCTCTTGAAACGTGAGAACAGCATGAGCGGCTTGAGTATCAAAAATCGTATTCAACGTTATATTAAATTGATTGAAGAGATTGACGGAATCGTTGCGACAGTCGTGAACAATCTGGAATTATACGGAATTATGGGTAATAATAGAGAATTAAGGGGATTATTAAACACCTTGACGACGTCCGAACTTTCTAAAATTCGTTTTAATCCAGCTTCGATCATTCCTGGACATGAAATCAAATCAAAAACGTACGAAAATCCAGACAATGTTGCGATTTGAAGCAACGTTAATTGACCTTTGACACCGAGATTAATCCCTTCGCAGTCCAACCCAACGACGACTTTATCCTCACCAAAGGGCCAATCTGACCCTTGACCTGACTTAACCTTCGCCATAATGTCATCAATGACCATTTGACATTCCCTAATACTACAAATGACGCGCGTATTTTGAAAAAGTTTGACTTTCCATGATTCGTTATGACTTTGATTATGATTAAGGAGTGTCTGTCTTTCACGTCCTGTGTTCTCTTGGAGTGTTTTAAGGACGAGATTATTGATCCTTTGTTTGAGGCTTTGATTTGAGGGTGTTTTAGTCGGTTTTGGTTCCTCTGGGGCTTTCGTAGGTGTTTTTGGTGGTTCTGGTGACAAACTTTTCGCTTCGGAGAGTTGTTTCTGTTGCAATTTGGGTTGTTTGAGTCGATCACTGATCGATTTGGGGCTAGTGACCACAGGTGGCGCCCTCTCGATAATCTCACTCGAACTCTCTTGAACGTTGTTGAGATTTTTCGCGTTTTTCGCCTCCAATTCGTCCACCGACACACTTAAATGCTTCTGATTGACCTTCGGGGGCTGCAGAAGCGTCACCAAATTGGCCTGAATGTGAAAACTGTCGGAAAACAAGCGAAGAAAACTCGTCAAGTGTCCAGGTGTGTTGAACAAATTCGTCCACATCGCCTCCGGGAGATTGCAACTCACGATTTGGAACAATTGTTCGACTAAAATGGGGCCTTTGACTTCGATACATTGAGCGAGGAAGTCGAGCAAGGTTTGGGTTGTCTCCGGGTCGATTTTCACGTCGGGTTGAAAGTGGAGTTCGTGGGGGCAATGCGAGCGAACAGCTGTGTAGTTTGTGAGAATGACGGACTCTTTCTCGTCGTCCACGGTGAAGGTTTCGGGGTGTTTGAGGAGGAACTCGCGGAATTCGTGGAAGTGTTGGCCGGAGACGTGGCGTACCTCAGGACTGGCCTGCGAACGGTGCCCCAGAAGACTGCGAATCGGGACTTCGGTGCCTTCGCCATACTGGGCCAACTTCTCGGAGAAATATTCAACGGCTTGGGTGGTGTAGTCCTTGCCCCCTGGAATTTTTGACAAGTGACAATTAAACACGACCAACTTCACACCTTTATCTTAATTGCAAATTTCCCCCCAAATTCAAGCAAAATTCACTCGAAAGAACGAATAAATTACGTAAATCACTGACACAATTACTAACTAGAATAATTGATTAATTATATATTTAAATTGAAGGTGGGATTACCAACTTTAGTTATTGTGGCTAACTTCGCTCGATTAAATAAAAATTATTATTTAATTTAATTTTTCTAACATTAATAAATGGAATTTCATTTAAAATTGGCTACAAATCAGCCTGAGCCACTCAATCCGTTAAAAAATGTGAATTTAGGGTGAGGAAATGAAAAATTGTGCGCCTAGTGTTGCCAACCCCTTTTCGCGAAACTCACCAGCACTGTCTTTGCTCCCCAAACTTTGGAACATGTTGATTGTGACGTACTCTCCTTCGATGGCAAAAAGGGCCGGATATTGTGCTAGAAACTTTTTGAGGCCACTTTGTGAGCCCCCTGCGATTTGTCTCATTTCCTTCGTGAAGCCCTTTGAGCCGAACTGACAGCTCAAATCGTGTAAAGTCCTCGGTTCGCCCTTATCAAGTAGTCTTTCGAAAAAGAAGAGTAACGTCATGTTCCTAGCCAACTCGTATTGCATTGCCTCCATCGTTCACTTGTTTTTCTTTTAATACATGTCTAAAATTGAGGTTAAGCACTTGACACTTGAACTGAAACGTTTGCAGACGGTGGGTTATACATCGGTGACGGTTTAACGTAAAAAATAAATTAAAAATGAACCGGAAAATAATTAAAAAGTGATTTTTTGCGACGTTCACAACGTCAAGTTGGCCGACGCCATCTTGAATTCCTTTGACAGGTCGGGATCAGGTGGTGTCTGACGTCACCGACGGACCTTAACCACAAAATGAAATTTCAAAATTGAGGTTTTTTCGTGCGAAATCTTAGAAAAATCAAATTTAATTCGACTACAAGGAAGAATTTGTGCCAATTTTATATTTTTTTAATAAAATTTACTATCCAATGACTTAACAAAACATAAATGGCGGGACCACTGACATGAAAAAAAACTAGAGAGTCACATCATCTGCTGTGTAACGTCACTTGACCACAAAATAAAATTTGAAAAATTGAGGTATTCACCTAAGGCACCTTGACTACAAAAAAACAATTTGTGTCAATTTTATAAAAAGGCAAATGGCGGGACCATTGAGATAAATAAACTAGAGAGTCATAAAAAATTATGTATTACTTCATGAATATCATTTTTATATACACATAGCCTTACAGTTACTGAGTATGGGAATGACTTAAGTTATGTACTAGTCGAAATCAATATAAAAAAATAAATATAAAAAAATATCTTAGAATATAGTACTATCCTAAACAAGCAGATTACTTACAATAAAATACCTAAATACTTATAAAAAAAAACAGTCTCTTCCTCATACATAAGACAAGTCTTACATGAAAAAATCATGAGTTATATACAATGTCTTTACCTTAATGCCAAATACAAGATATGCATCATAAAAACTGAACATCGAATTCTAACCTACCCTTATTTACAATATACTCCCCACCGCCGACTCAATTTCGTTATCATTCAAACTTTGCGCTTGCAAATCGCAATATTCGTCCTCAATTTCCTCCTCAACTTTCTCCACACATTCATACTTGATTGAATTAATCGCCGAATCCAACTCCTCCAACTTCTCCTCTTCTTCACTCTCCTCACTCTTGACCATAAACCAACTCCCACTCGACTCCTCCTCCTCTTCCTCACTCACCGAACTCGCTTCGTTCGTCTTACCCAAATTATCGGACATTTCCGACACATCACTGTCACTCTCCTCATCCTCCGAACTCGATTCTTTATCTTTCGTCTCAACAACTTCACTCTCCGACCCTGACGAACACTCAACTTGCTCAATCAAACTCTCGTAGTTTATCTCAGAAGTGTCCTGAAAGCCGTTTTCTTCCTTCTTGTTCTCTTGTTTCGGCTCAAGCATTGACCAATCAAAATTCTCATGGATGGCCATATGCAATTTTAATTTACTCGACGCGTTGTGATAACGACCACAAATCCGACAAATGAAATTCGAACCGAAACCTTGACCGTGAAGAAGCGTCGGATGGGTTTCCATCAAGTGGGCTTGGAGCGCACCATACGACGAATTTGTTTTCAAACAAATGCCACAAACCGTAGCCGCCACTGATTTATGACAACGAATATAGTGTTGCCATAGGTGTTTCTTAGCAGGCCACGTTTTATGACATATTTCACAAAAAGACGGGTCATTACTATTGACATAAACTGTACGTTTTGAACTATTATGTTGAGGGTTAGTGTCGAAATCGATTTCTTTCTCTTTGATTTTTTTATTGTTGATTTTCGGTGGTAAAACTTTCTCTTCGGTGATTTTCTTACCCAATAATCGTTTTTCCAATAGTGATATTTTACTATCTTTCAAATCTAAGAAATAGTCTTTCTGTTCGTCCTCTTCTTGTTCATCACTTTGTTCGCTATTTGTCTCTCTGTCACTCTCACTCTCGCAATGATTCTGTGGTTGGCTAACCTGACTCACTACCGGTATATTATTTTTACCCCCACTACCATGTACAGTGTCATAATGGACTTGTAATTGACTTTCGTTGTCAAAAACTTCAAGACACGCCTTACAAGCTTTAAAAATCCGCCCATGTGATTTATTCAAATGGTCGTAAGTTTTCCATTTCGACCCATAATTCTTACCACAAACTGGACACGAAGTCAGTGGTGCCAACTGATCTCTATGTACCAACCTAACGTGATCTCTTAATACATGTTGACTCTCAAACAACTTCAAACACACACCACAACTCAAACTTAAGATTTTTCGATGTAGACTTAAAATGTGCATTTTAAGTTTGATTTTACTCGGTAATGCGTCTGCGCAGAACTGACACACGTAACTATTCATATGGTCACGTGTGTGGTCGGCCATATCATTCCGACTACGCAATATATTACCACAAATTGTACAAAACAAGTGACAACCGGGATGTGTGAATCTTATATGCGAGACAATTTCGCATTTACTTTGTACTTTTTGACCGCATATTTCACACGCGTATTCGGAATGATAATTAACCAAATGTTTGGCAAGACTTTGACGATCTTTAAAGATACGAGCGCATGATTTACATCGTGTAAGTAAGTCTTTTTGGAGACGTGGCCGACAATTCTTCTTGTGCTTCTTTAGAAGAGTCTTCTTGTGGAAACCTTTCCCGCATTTGGGGCATTTGAATTCGCCTTCGTTGGCCGGTGGTGTGTAGTTGGTAATAATGTTGGTGTAAAGGTCACTAGATGAGTCGATTTCTTTGGGTGCAGATGGTGGTTCCTGATCCGATAAACGATTATTCGAATTGTCGTCATTCTCCGATCTTTTCTCTTGCTGTTCTAACAATTCTTGTCGCATGAAACTCTGTTTGACCGATTGAAAATCAAAAGCTTGGAATTTCTGTGACATAAAATCATCAGTATTGTCAAAATTCAGCTGACTTTCGCCCTTTTTACAACTTTTCGTACTATGGATTTTGTTGAAATGTTGGGCCAAGTGGTATTTTGAAGCACTCGTCTTGTAGCACAACTGACAAGTGATACTTGGATGTCCTTTATGTAATCTATTGACGTGTTTCCATAAATGTGAGTTTCTTCCATAGAATTTATTACATAGATCGCAGTGGAAAATCGAATGTTGGCTCCTTCTATGCGTACTAAACTCTTTAAAATTATCAAAATCGTCCATTCCACATTCACTACACGCTAAACTTTTCGAGAGAGGTGAGGACCCTCCTGATTCGTAATTACCATTCGTTTCAATATAGTCGGCTGGGTCGAACATCTTCGATTGTTTTTTACACGCATCCAATAGGAAGTCGTGGACGAGAATATGATTCTCCAATGATTTCGAATTATCATCACCGTAGCGACACACTTGACAGACATACTTGGTTGTGATTGGATGTTGGTGGGAGCATAACTCGACATGTGATTGGAGATTAGTCAATGAGGAGGCTTGATACAGACACATGCCACATAAGAGAGCTGATTGGTCGGAATGTTTGACCCGAAGATGGCCGAAAAGGTCCGGTCGTGACGTAAACATGGCCGGACAGAGAGAACAAACGAAACTCGGAAGAAGAGTTGGCGGTTCTTCTTCTTCTACAAAAGAAAACTTAATAAACTAATTGTAATGATTTAGTCAGGTTTACCAATCGAGTCGCTTTTCCTGAGATCGGAGATCTTGAGTAGATTTGGTAACTTTTTCTTTTTGTCGTTGGTATCACTGGCAACGGCCGCCATGTCAATGCCGTGAGTTTCAAACACGTGACTAGCCAACATGGAAGGACCGGTGAATTGTTCATCGCATAGTAAACACACTTGAGGTAATTCCCCTAGAAAATCGGGTTTTAGTTCGAGTTTTTTCGGTTGTTTGCTTTTTCGACGATTGGTGGTTTCGATTTTGCAGATTTTCGCACGTGAGGATTCGATCGTATCCTCATTTTTGCGCTTTTTGCGTTGAGTTATTTCGTCGATAAGGTAGTTTTCTGCATCGTCGAAGTACTTTCGGCCGAAATTATCAAAAATTGAGGATTCTTTCGACTCTTCACAATCGGAATCGTCATAATCGACGAGTTTTTTGAGATTGGGGACTGGGAAATTCAACTGGAATTCGTTTTCTTTGAGGAGGAGATCAAGATAATCGATAGTTTGAGTATTTTTCTCGCTTTTTCGGGACAAGTCGGTGGTGCATCCCTTGTCGTGCTTCCGCTTCGTCTTCAAACAAGACTCATTTATGTCATATTGGGCTTCAAGAATGATGATATTTTGGAGACAATTCTTGATAAAACTGTAGAAATTGTCCACATTCTCCGAGCATTCGCCACAGATCGTGTCGGGGAGGAGCGAATGGGGCGACACCTGCAACCCAACTGTGAGAAAAAGGGGGCCAAGGGACTGAAAACTCACAATGATCGGGAGACATGTTTCGATCTTGTTCTTCAGGCCTTCGGTCCGGAAAATATTCATGTAGTTTTGGCCGAGTTTTCCGCATATTCGGCACAGTTTCGTCTCCATTCTTGTGCATAGCGGGGCCCCGGAGCCCCACGGAGCGACAAGAGCCCACACACCGCCAAAGGGGGCTCTAACGCACCAAACACAAAATCATCGCCGCTACACTCGGATTTTCCCACAGAAATTCACGATTTTCAATAATTCGAGCACAAACACAATGACGCCATTGCAAATTCTAGTGTGATAGCTGGACGTCAGAGGGCGGTTCAACGGCTTTTTACCACCGGAAAAAGTGATAAACAACATAAAAACCCCTTTAATGTATTAAAATTAGTCCCAAATTTGTTATTATACCGAAATCGCGGCCTAAAAGTCTCACAAGTGTGCAAAACAGGCCCGAAATCGGCAAAATTGCGAGAGTGTAATGGCCGCAAGACGGCGCCACTTGTGACAATTTTGACAATCAACTAACCTATAAATTTTCCAAAAATCGGTGTTTTGACAAAATGGCTTTAAACGGTTTCTTTGATTTCTTCCAAAAAGGCAAAGTGAGTTGACAAGGTACGTCCCAGTGGTGTCATTCCTCTTGTTAGACTTTCAGGCCGAAAAAGAAGTTTACTCATGGGACAATCCGATACAGTTTACACAAACAAGCTTGTGCCAGTCTCAATTCAGGGATTAATCTTAGAACGGCTGTAAAACTCCCCGATGGTGAAGATTTAAACGATTGGATTGCCGTTCATGGTAAATTTTTGCTATTCTTTTATTATAATTAGACAACCAACAATACATGTCAATTGATATGTGCAAAAAGATGATCACAGTTGCCTCTAGAGGAGAATGTTCAGCTTTTGTTTGCTTAATAATTGTCAGTTTTGTTTGCGATTTGCATTCAGTTGGCTTTGATTACCTCAGAAGCATAGATCATCCAATGGGATTGTTTTACCTCACTGGTTATATTGCTAGCGTCGGCAGACTGGCGTTAGTGAGACGTAATGATACGAGGGACGTTTCATAATTTCAGTTGTTGATTTTTTCAACCGGATCAATTTGATTTATGGAACGATTTCGGATTATTGCACCGAACAGTCGTGTCCGACCATGTCCGGAGGTCCCCGATTCGAGTATTTGTGGGCCGATGGTGACAAATATAAAAAACCAACTCCACTTCCGGCTAAAGAATACATCAGTCATTTAATGGACTGGATTGAGATGCAGATCAACAATCAAGCGTTATTTCCGTGTACTTCTGATTTGCCATTTCCGAAGAATTTCGATAAACATTGTAGTAAAATCCTAGCGAGGTTACATCGAGTCTTTGTCCATGTATATATCCACCATTTTCAAAATATCGTCGCTATATCTGCGGTAAGTTATTTGTGACATTTGCACGGTTATAACCGGATTTTGTAGGAGGCACATGTCAATACATGCTACAAACACTTTTATTATTTCGTCACCGAATTTGATTTGGTGAGTCAGAAGGAGTTGGAACCGTTGGCTGTCATGGCGTCTCGAATTTGCAAAGATTAGGTTAAGTGTCACGTGACTAATTTATAATCAGGGTTTTTTTCTTAATTAATTAATTAAGGCCAGTCGTGTACTCGGGGACTGTTTTATTACTAATCGGCCATATTTGTATATTTGTAGCTCAGTATTAATCAACTAAGTCAATAAACACAACCAAAGAACTATTTTTTCCCTCCCAACTTATTCAAACTTTGAACCACTGTTGCCACATCTCCCATCCCTTTAATAACATCACTAAATTGAGGCATGGGCATTTTGAGTAACTGGAACGAACCCATATACATGGTTGGTAAATTTTGCCCGCCATTGTTATTTTGTGCCAATTGTGTAAACCAATTTTTTATATTAGTCATGGTGTTTTGGGTGTTGGTCGACATGTTTTTACCTAAATTTTCGAACCACTCTTGCACAGGGTTTTTCTCGTCTGAAAAAAACACAAACTTGACGAGTGACCCTTGTATAATATACGAGTTTGAAAATTGGCTCCATACTTGTTTCAGGTTTGTCTTCCAAGGTTTTTAGGTTTGGTGCAGGTTGAGTGTCGTTTTGGAAATCTTCTTCGTCGATTGTTACATCGTTTGTGTCGTCCATGGGGGCACAAAAAACCCCTTTTAACCCAATTATTTTTCTTGTTATTTCAACTTTACGACTTACCCAACGCGAAAAAGGCACACAATAAAACAATTAAATCCATTTTTATGTTTATTTAAGGTTTGTGTAACCTCTTTTATAACAATAATTATCAATTAGTCCACATTTACATATTGAATATTAATAAAGGAATGATAAAATAATCACTAGGGGCCCCCCTAGTGTTCACTTCCGATCCTCTGGCAATGTCTCACTGCGTCTTTTAGTTTATAAACCAAATCTTGTAATTCCTGACTGTCACAGGTGAATTGAAGAAAATCAACTTTCTTGCATTCATTTTCAGGGTCATATTTCTCGGTTTGTAGTCCAATTCTGAAGATAGGACCTTGATTACAGTCCAAGTAACTCGACTACAAAAACCCAGTCAAAAAAAACCAAAAAACAATGGATTCAACCTTAATTATATAATCAATTTTCCATGTAATATCCGTGATGTGGGGCAAATGATTCCCAATATTAACAAGACTAGCTTCAATTTCGCACCGATTTTTTTCATAAAAGTCCAAAAATAGACCCGTTTTGGCCCCACTATAGTGACATTGGCTCAAAAATTGACTTGTATTTTCCTTATTTTGCCCAGTTTGGACTAGATTTGCAGTCAGGGACAGCAAAGCTGCGTATAGTTCCTTAATTAAGTCGGGTTTGGAGTTGTAGAGACTTGAAATACCTGAAAATGGTGAAAAATGAGCTGAATTTTCCCAAAGGTGGAAATTACTGTGGGGCTCTGGAAAACCAGTCAAAGTGGCAAAACAGTTCTCTAGAAGTTTTCTAAAAGTCGCATCGGGTAAATTATTGGCTAAAACTAGCGATTTTTGGAGATTTTCCCTCATCGTAAAGGGACCTAACCTCAAATTCTCGTGACAGGGGTGCCAACATGCGAAATTTTTATTGGCTTATTATTACAATTTCCATATTTTGTAAGAGATTCTAATTACTGAAAGTATAAAAAATTGGGATTAAATTTATGCCGTTCAGGGTTGCCAACTGTCATTTTGGCCGGTTTATTTTCGTCGAAAAAATCATTAATTGGTGGGGTTTTTGCTGTTTTCCACGCCTTGATTGAAATTTGCTAAATTTAAATGCTAGTTGTCGCTATAATTAATTAAAAAATGCCAAGTCGAGTGCCAACCTAAGCGCTTCAAACCCGTTACGTAAATTTTGACGTACGCCAGTGTGTCAAATGGTGAACGTCAAAGTGGGTTCTTTTCGGTGAATTTCCCTTGAAAATTTTTCCCGTGAAAAGTCCAACGTTTGGAATTCAACAGACAGAATGTTATCGGCGTGTAAACAAACACTCTCGACGAGTTTTCAAAGGTCAGTAAATAAATTTCATCGATAATCTCTTATCGCATTTTCGACGATTTTAACCGAGTTTGTGGTAAACAAGCCGAAAAAATCCTCAATTGCGACCATCTGAGCCTCATTCGTGGTTCAGGGGGCACGACCTGTGGAAATTTCCACTCGGTGGACTAAAATCGATATTGACACCAGTGGCGTAACATTTAGGGGGCAATGATGCGTTCACCTTCACGGCCCACTGGACTTAAATTTAGTCGGCCGTGAAGGCGACAAATGTGTTATTTTTATTTTTGATTTTCTACAGAGTCGGTGTGAGGTGTTTGGGTTCGGTTGTACCCGAAGTCAAAATCAGTGATTTTGGAGTGAAAAATGAGCCCGTTTTGCCATACTTGAAGGGTTCAAAAGAGCGAAAAGAGTTGGAGGAGGCGTTGAAAAAAACAGCGGCGACGACTGAAGAAGTACCGATTGTGATCGGTGACAAGGAATTCAAAACTGACGATGTCAGATATCAGGTATAGTTGGTTAAAAAATTACAGTTTCCTGTAAATTTAATTTGATAGGTTTGCCCCCACAATCATAAGAAAAAACTGGCGAAATTCTACTACGCCAATAAGGATCTCCTGAACAAGGCCATCGACACGGCTGTGGAAACTCAGAGAAAATGGGACCGTACCCCAATTCCAGATCGTTTAAAAATTTGGGAGAAGGCTGCGTCTCTCATGGCCAACGAGTATCGTCAAACATTGAATGCTGCGACGATGCTCGGGCAAGCCAAGACTGTTATTCAAGCCGAGATTGATTCGGCCGCCGAACTCATCGATTTTTTCCGTCTCAATGCCTACTTTCTCAAAGAAGCGACAAAATATCAACCGATTTCGGAAAATCCCAAAGTGACCAAAAATTCGATGCGTTATCGTGGAATTGATGGTTTTATTGCTGCTGTTTCGCCGTTTAATTTTACAGCGATTGGTGGGAATTTAGCTTACACGCCTGCTTTGATGGTGAGGGTTTTTGGGCTTGTGATTGGTTCAAATTTTTTGTTTTTAATTTTAAGGGTAATGCTATTTTGTGGAAACCGAGCGATACGGCCCTGTTATCGAATTGGGTCATTTTCAAGATTTGCAGGGAAGCGGGGGTTCCCCCAGGTGTTGTGAATTTTGTGCCTGCTGATGGGCCTGTCTTTGGGGATACGATCACAGCGTCTAAGTATCTAGCCGGGATTAATTTCACCGGAAGTGTTCCGTAAGTTGTTTTTAAAAAAATACGTCCCCATTTTGAATGAAATTAAAAATGAATTTAAGAAATTACCGTGATTACAGTTTACTGTAATACCACAAGTTTATTGCAGAGGTAAGATTGTAATAAGTTCTTTTGTGATTTTAAATAGAACAACCGTGTCGATAAAGGTCTCATACTTATTGCAAATTTTGGAAAAATGTCCTTTTGAAAATTGTAATTTTGGAATTACGGCTTGTGATTTTTCTTGTAATTTTATAAATAATTTTGATTAATTCTGTTTTCACAATTAAATTCTCAAATTTTTGCCATTTTTCACAAATTTTATAAAAATTGGAGATTTTAACTTAGATTAGTCTCGACCACAGTATTCTGTAAATAAGAGTCTAATAAACTCAACATAAAAAATTTAAAAATCATAAACATAAAAAAAATATTTCAGATATCTGTGTTAGTACGACTTTATTACAGAGGTAGGTTTATAATCAGTTCTTGTGCGAATTAAAATTAGTACAACCATGTCGATATAGGTCTCGCATTTGGCAAAATCTTGGGAGAACATATTTTACATTTAGCAGAACTGTAATTTCAGAATCACGGTTTGTGATTTTTATTTTAATGTTAATTAATAAATTGTACAATAATTTTTCTCTTTTCACAATTAAATTTTCAAGTTTTTGTTAATTTTTTACTAGTTTTAAAAATAATTGGAGATTTTAATTGAGAGTAGACGAGACTACATTATTCTGTAAATAAAAGAGTCTCTAATAAATTCARGGTAAAAAAATCAAACAAAAAAATATATTTCAATTACCTGTACGACTTTATTGCGGAGGTAGGATTGTAATTAGTTCTTTTGTGATTGATAAATAGAACAACCATGTCGATAAAGGTCTCATATTTATTGCAAATTATGGAAAAACGAGTTTTTTTTTGGCAATTTGTAATTTTGGAATTACGGTTTGTAATTTTTCTTGTAATTTTATAAATAATTTTGATTTTGTTTTAATTGTTGTTTTCACAATTAAATTCTCAAATTTTTGCCATTATTCACAAGTTTTTTAAAAAAATTTAGATTTTAACTGAGATTAGAATAGACTACGGTATTCTGTGAATAAGAGCCTCTAATAAAATCAGCATAAAAAATATAAAAATCTCAAAAAGAATTACAGATATCTGTGTTAGTACGACTTTATTGCACAGGTAGGTTTATAATCAGTTCTTGTGCGAATTAAAATTAGTACAACCATGTCGATATAGGTCTCGCATTTGGCAAAATCTTGGGAGAACATATTTTACATTTAGCAGAACTGTAATTTCAGAATCACGGTTTGTGATTTTTATTTTAATGTTAATAAATTGTACAATTATTTTTCTCTTTTCCCAATTAAAATTTCAAGTTTTTGTTAATGTTTTACTACTTTTTTTAAAAAATTGGAGATTTTAACTGAGAGTAAACGAGACTACATTATTCTGTAAATAAAAGAGTCTCTAATAAATTCAAGGTAAAAAAATCAAACAAAAGAAAATATTTTTCTGTTACCTGTAATAGTACGACTTTATTGCGTAGGTAGGATTGTAATTAGTTCTTTTGTGATTTATAAATAGAACAACCATGTCGATAAAGGTCTTTTGAAAACTGTAATTTTAGAATTACGGCTTGTGATTTTTCGTGTAATTTTATAAATAATTTTGATTAATTTATATTAATTTCTCAAATTTTTGCTATTTTTCACAAGTGTTATAAAAATTGGAGATTTTAACTGAGATTAGACAAGATTACGGTATTCTATAAATATAAGTCTAATACACTCAGCATAAAAAATTTAAAAATCATAAATAAAAAATAGTACATTGTATTATAAGTGATAGAAATGCAACATTATACGCGAGTGGGACACTTCTCACGAGTTTCATAATGGCATTTCGATCACGTGTGATATACGACGTTTTATCTTACAGGTGCAACTATCCAAAAAATGAAGTTTCATTCAAGTAAAATATTCACCTATAAAAATATAATAGTAAATGTTATATAATAGTCAAATTTACTCACTTGTAAGTACTTTATCTCACTTGTGAATAATATTTGATTTCTATCACCGAAAACAATGGTCTAAGGTAATTCAAAAACTCAACCTGTAAGATAAAATATATTACAGATATCTGTATTAGTAAGACTTTATTACAGAGGTAGGTTTATAATCAATTCTTGTGCGAATCAAAATTGGAACAACCATGTCGATAAAGGTTTTACATTTGGTAAAATCTTATTGCCAACCTTGGAAAAATAAATTTTCCATTAAGAGCAGTCGCAGTTTTAACAAAGAATGATCTGATTGAAAATACACTTCCAAAGACAAGGCGATGTTAAATGATTTTAGACTAAATTACAGTTTCCTGTATTTCATTATTGAATTTTTTTTTTCATTTTTCAGTACTTTCACCCGTCTTTGGACCCAAGTCGGGCAAAACATCAACAAATACATTAATTTCCCTCGTCTAATCGGCGAATGTGGCGGTAAAAACTATCATTTCGTTCATCCCACTGCCGATGTGACTTCGGTTGTCAACGCCACTATTCGTAGCGCTTTCGAATTTTGCGGTCAAAAATGTAGCGCTTGTTCACGCATGTACGTTCCCGAATCGCTTTGGCCGAAGATCAAAGAAGGCTTATTAGCCGAACGCGCCAAATTGAAAATCGGCGATCCGACCGATTACGAAAGTTTCACTTCGGCTGTCATCGACGATAAAGCCTTCAAACGAATCAAAGGATACATTGACCATGCGAGGAATTCCCCCAATTTGGAGATCATAGGAGGGGGGAAGTGTGATGACAGTACTGGATATTTCATTGAACCTACGATCGTAGTGAGCAAAGATCCCAAAGATAAGATAATGGTTGAGGAGATTTTCGGGCCTGTTTTGACCATCTACGTCTACAAAGACAGTCAATTACAGGAAACTGTAGATTTGGTGGGCACCTCGACTCAGTTTGCTTTGACTGGAGCTGTTTTCGCACAAGACGAGTAAGTTTTAATTAAATCATTTAATAAATTAATAATTTGTTTGCGATAGGAATTGGTTGAAGAAAGCAATTGAAGATTTGAAAATGACAGCTGGAAACTTTTATGTCAATGATAAGTCAACAGGAAGTGTTGTTGGACAACAACCGTTCGGTGGGGCCCGATTATCAGGTATGTGTGACCAATCACAGTGATTGATTTTTTTAACACGTGATTGCAGGAACCAATGATAAGGCTGGTGGGCCGCACTATGTGCTCCGATGGGGAAATCCTCAAGCCGTCAAAGAGACATTCGTCCCGCTTACTGAGATTTCGTATCCATATATGAACCAATAATTTTTGTTTTTATCAAAAATTTTATATTGTTGGAATCTGATTTTTTTGTTTCGTTTTTATCGATTAGGTGTCAATTTTTTTGGGCGTTGGTTTTTGAAAAAAACAACGTTTAGGAAAACAAAATGTGTTAGAAGTTGTATAAGAAAACTCGACAATATTAATGTAATTATTGTAACTGTTATGAACAAAAAATGTAATAAATGTGTATTATAATTCACTTTCTTGTCATTTAAGTAGTGTATATTTGTGTATTTTTTTCTTTTGTTTGTATGAAGGAAAACTTGAAGTTGTAAAGTAGCAATAAATGCTTTTTTGTTTGTTAAAATTGGGGGTTTTATTGAAATAATTTGGGCTTTACACGCATTACTACCAACTTTATATTATTGGTGCAGCACATATCGCTCACACGTGCAAAACACTAATGGGGTTTTACATACATTGTTACCAACAATAAATTAAGAAAATAAGATAGTTTACACGCAGTATCACCAATTATAAAGTTTTGGTGCAGCATAATTGGCTCACTCGTACAAAAATGAAAAAGATTAAAACGACTGTAATAATGAAGATTTTACATGCATTGTGACCAACTTTAAATAAAGAAAATAAGAGAATTGGTCTTACCGTGCTGTTTGTTACACTACAACATTGTCAAAGACGTTTTTCTATTCAATGTCATCAAAACCGTTACTATTGACTGATAAGAAGAGTCAATTTCGTAAATAAACTCTTTTAGATTGATTTTGAGAAGAAATGGGTAGGCAACACATCGCACACTTTGGTATTGTGTGGTGCATATTACGATTTTTAAATCAATAATAAGTGTTCTCCTGTGTTTAAATTGGATAAATTCACAATGCAAACAAGCGAGGATGGGGAATATATCCCATGTAAGTACTCCAAAAACTAAAAATTGTAATATTTTGAAATTCAAATGAAAACCTAACCTCAATCAATGACAGCTAAAGAGCTCGATAAAAACTTTAAAATTCCCAAAAGAAAGCTAAGTTTGGACGAAAGTGGCCCAGCGTCGCAACAAGTGATGGAAAATTCGTATTATAACTATATGGTGGATCCTCAACCCCCTGTAGTAGCCCCCATAGAAGTGGAGGCAGCTCGTAACCTAATTTTGCAATCCCTGCAAAAACGGGAGTGTGAGAAGCCAAAAACGTACCAAAATCATGTTTGTAAGTTTAATTCGACTGTTTTTTCAAATTTTTGTCGTTGTTTTTGCAGTGAAAGACACAATTCCGGACTGCTTTGACGAGACGCTCCCCCGGGAATTAACATCACTTTTTCAACCCTTGTACTGTAAATTATGCTCGGCCCAACTTAGTAGCAACCTTGTGGCTAAGCTGCATTACAAATCCAAGAACCATGAGAAAAAAATACGCAAGTTTTTGATCGAATACTCAGAACGAACGGGAGAACCATTACATAAAAGGGCCAAGGTGGCCCGAGAGGGCGACTCCGACGACTCCAACCCTTTGTACTACTACTGCGATGTGTGTGATTTACCCCTCACTGGGAAACTCCACGCCGAGTCGCATTATTTGGGCAAAAACCACCGCAAGTAAATTACAGGTTTCTGTAATTCCCACCTTGGTAATGGTGTTTTAGGGCGACTTTGGGCATGAAAACACCGGCCGGGAAGGGGCATTACGACCCCACCGGAAAGTGGAAACGCGAGAGGTGAGTCGGGGCCCCCCGACTGTCTTTTTTATTGAAAAATAGCAGTTGTAGTAACAGCACCAGTGACGGATTTGGGTCTGATTTTCACCCAGAGCAGCCCCCTGTTGCGGGGTTTCGCTGCGAATTGTGCAATATAACCACGACGTGTCAAGAACAGTTGGAAAGTCACTACAATGGGCAAAAACACCGGAAAAAATTGAAGCAGCAAGCTGGGGACTTGGCGCCAGTGGGGAGCCCCCATGATAGCATTTTGACGAGTGTTTTGACGGCTGACGCCGGCGATTGCTCGGTTTACAGGACCCCCTCAGGGCAGTATTACTGCCAAACGTGCGACTGCTCGACCAATTCCGAGGTGCAGTTCAAACAGCATTTGCACAGCAAAAATCATTTGAAGAAAGCGAGTCAGAAAAAAGCATAGAATTTTGGTTTTTCAAACGTGTTACAAATAAGTTTGTGTTTAAATTATGTTATTACAATTTTTTGAAGTTTTATTTGCGAAAATAGCACATCCAATTCAATTATTCTTACAATTTTAATAAAATAGAAATTTTTTAATTTAGGGTATTTTGCGTCAGTTGGTAACACGTAGTAGTGTTATTCGGAAATTCGAAGTTCTGTGGTTCGAACTGATATTATTATTTTTTTGCTCTATTGTGTGTTGTTTTGTGTACAATTATGATTGTGCTTAATCTGGAAATGAATTCTCAAAATTTTTGCATGTTCCTCACCGAAAATTCGTAAAATTGGTAAGTTTATTTGAAGCAATTTACTTCCAACGACAATGACACCAACATCAAAAACATAAAAGACACTAGAAAGCCTGTAACAATTCAAACGAGCTCGTTTGAATGCGTTACAGGCCCTAACTGAAAAACTCTCTACAAAGTTTTACCTTACCTAACCTCAATTTTTTATTTTTTTTTATTTTCTCAAGTCAAATCACTTCAAGTCAGTCAGGTTAGGTCATGATGATTTCTGATTGGAAGTTGACAAAAAACGTCTCTACGGTTACAAAATTTGCAAAAAACAAAATTTTCGCATTTGTAGTCGTCAACCAATCACAACATGGCGGAATTTTTGAGATATTTAAATGCACCAATCGGGAACATGGTGACGGTCACGTGATTAAAAAATTTGTCTAAAGCCGAGAAAACAAAAAACGACACAAAAATAGTCTTAGATCGTTTAATATTGTAATAAATTATTTATTTCTGTCCTCGGGTTCCTTGTACGGAAACCCAATGCAGTCGAAAACGTCCTTTTCGGAGTGAATCTCGACGGGTTCCCCCGGGACCCCAGTGCTCCCCACCGGTCGTAGCGTGTACTCGTTTAGGGTGAACCCCACATCCAGAGCGTGCGCCCTCATCTCCTTATTAAACATGTCAGAACCGGTGAAGTACAAAACAGCGCAAAAATACTGATCGTAGGGGGTTAACCGAATATCCAGTCTCCTCGTGATTGAGTCTTGGTTTAATTTGCAAGCCCCCATGAATTTTGTGTCACCTAATGAAATGGTTTCCGTAATTAAACCGCAATTTTGCAATGCTGCCACCACGTTTTTGAGTATATTTTGTTTTTTCTTGGGTTGGCTGCTTGTGTAATTTGGGTGGGTGATTAACGCGTCAATATCACCGCTTTGTTGTTTGCCTCGACGGTAGCTGCCGCATATTGTGAGTTGGATTTGGGGCTCAAGGTGGCTCCGAATGAGATTCTCAATTTTTTTTATTTCGTCTCTAGGGATTTTTTCTTTAAAGTCGTGGTAGTACTTCAAACCGATGAGTTGGTGGTGGTTTAGTTTGTTTTTGTGTTTTTCTAACTCCTCAAGGGTTGTGATGCCTTCATTGACGAGATTTTGGGCTTTCGCAGGCCCAATTCCAGTGATTTGTGTCAGAAGATTAATTGCAGTGCTTTTCGAGTCATTGTGGATCTGAAAATTATCGAAAATTATACAAGAATTGTGAATTTTTCGGTACTACATTATCGAGTTTTTGTAGTTTTCCAGTTTGGAGAAATTCGTCGATTTTTTTCGCGATTTTTTCCCCAATTCCGTTCAATTTTTTCGATTCTTCCCCTGATTTTATTCTTATCGGATGTGAAGCTAAAACACTTGCGGCTTTGCGATAAGCATTGTATTTGTGAATGTTGCGACTTATATTTTTTTCGTATTCGGCCAGTTCTGAAATTTTCATTATTTTTGGGGCTTAGAATAGACGAAAATACCTGAAAGAAAGTCACAAAAGTCACTGTTTGGGGTCTCCTCCCCCGATGGTGTCTTTCTTTTGCCCATTTTTAATTTTGAAAATGCATGACATAACCTTAATTGTCTCCGTCATAGATTACCACCAGATGTGACACTCGCTAACTTCACTGCAAGATTTCGTTGAACTTGAACATGCGGATTTATAGTCGTTTTCATGTTAATGTGCATCGACAGGGATCATTTTAAGTTGGCGATCATGCGAAAATTCAAACAATTTTGACCTCAATCCTCCATAAAAATGTGTATCTCAGTTTTTGAGGTAGCAAAAAAATTATTAAAGCTAACAACGTAATTAACACAGGGTGGCAAACATAAAATTTAATCTCATTACTGATGTGATTAAATTTGTTCTAAATGATATTAATGACATTTACAGTTCTATAACCTACTTGATGCACATTAATATAAAAAAGAGTATACCGGGTGCGGCATCTGTTACGCCCAGGAAGAAAATCCTCACTTCTAATTAAATAAAATTGTTGAATTTTTTCACACTTACCTGGGCATTAGTAGGGTACATTCTCTAATTTTTTGGTAATTTTTCATTTACAAACAAAGCCAGAAAAAAATAAAAAGTAATTTTCTCCCAAAAAGTTTAATTCTAATTTTTATACTGTCCTACGCAAATTTACTTCCTACAATTGTTTACAAAATCAGCAAAAAAATACCAATTAGATTTTGAATTAAACGCAATTTTCCATCTTAACTTTGAAAATCATTTTTATTTATGACCTGCTACTTGTGCCATCGTAAATTTAGGTGACAATGGGGAACTGCAATTGGGTTTACAACAAAAAGACCTTTTAAAGCGGTCGGCTACCAGTAAATGATTCTTTTGTTGGCAAATTATACCATTTTGTCATAAATCACTGGTTTGTATTTAAATAAAAAAAAGCGATTATTTGGTTAACCAAGTCAAGATTTCAAATTGTGATATCAAAGTTTAATGCACTAACAGGTACAGATTTATTTAGTGTAAAAACTTTGTAGGTAAATTAACAGAAAGTATTCATAAAACACACAAAACTGTTACGGATTCATTTATTATCAAATTATACTTTACAAATAATTAGTTAGGTATATGAAATATCGCCAGTTTTAATAAATTAGAAGTCGCGATTTCTCAATGGGCGTAACCGTTGCCGCACCCGGTATTAATGAAGGATCGAATGAAATTAGTCACATTTGCTTGCAACGATAATAGTATATTATTCAACAAGCATAAAATAATAAAAGTGAAGTTTAAAAACAAGTTGTAGACCAATTTTTTTTTAATACCTGAGTCAATAATAGCCATTATACAGGGTGCGCCAGAACTCGCGCCCCAGAGAAAAATGCCATATAAGGTAAGATGCCAGGAACATGGAAAAAATATTAAAAAAATTTTATCTATAAAAATTTCGAAGTTATGAGGGTTTAAAGTTTGCACTTTGACTCTATTTATTTCTGTTGGAAAAATAATTGTCCAAGTTTTTTTGGTCTAGGCTATTAAAAGAGAAAACAAGGAAGCTGTATACTAAATTGTAACTCTGTTCAATGTTATTTGCGGCTTTTATTGGCAAAATTTTTGTCCCTTTACTAAATAATTGTAAAAAAACATATACAAAATCATCAGTATCATTAAACAGATATAAAAAAATGTCAAATGTCAAAAAATAGATGTCAAAATTTTTTGACAGATAAAATTTTTTAAACATTTTTTTCATGTTCCTGGTATCTTGCCTTACTTGAAAATTTTCTCTGGGGCGCGAGTTCTGGCGCACCCTGTATGCAAGAAGAAAATTATGTGTATGGATACGCATATAATAACATCATTATTTAATAGTCATGTATGAGAGTTATTATCGTTATGACAGGTCACAATTAACATACTATTTCCACTGGTCCATTGTTGTCAAATTTCTCGTTTCAATAGTAACACCTTGACAATAAACCGCAAAAATAAATATAATGAACTATTTTAGTGCCGATTTTACACTTTTTACTGACGATTTTATCTAACTTTAGTGTAGTGTAACTTGAATATATGTAATGTTCACTTTTCAAACTTTAACGGAGGTTGGAAAGTGACTCATTAGTGGCCTTTTATTACCTACCATTATTTCATTTTCTACTTTTGTTACTACCTTCGTTTTTGAGTCCCACTGTTTGCAATGTTTGTTGCCATGACGATGAAAAAGACTGACACGATCGATAAGTCTAACTTTTTGAACATTTTTTTACTTTTTTCATGAAAATTAAAGATTCGGTTGTAGGTAAAATTGTATACAAACCACGGTGGAAAGTTTCATTTCTGTTTTGAGAAATCTAATCTAATCTAATCTTTCGATAACTCGAAACACTTTCCACCTCGCTATGTAATCTACTATTTTATGTCTGAAACAATAAAGATTTTTTTAAAATATGCTTCAGTGTTTTTTTATAGAAAATATTTTCTTATTAAAAATATATAACCATGTATTTAGCTACATGACTAATGACACATCTTGTAAAAATATAATAAACAAATTTAAGGTTATGTTATACATTTTACTGTGGCAGTACACACAGTATTCGATTGGCAATACGTTTGTATTTTCATTCATTAATTGAATTGTGTCACATCTGGTAGTCTAAATCTGTGGCATTACTACAAACAGGGAGCGACAGAAATAAGTGCATTCGATCAAATTACATACCACTTTGTTTTACCTTAAATTAGTAGATTTGTCACGAAATAAATTTTATCACAGCGATAATTTAACAAGTTTAATGGGAAAGTGTACAAATTGGTGACTGATGCGACATACAGCGAGCGACAGAAATAAGTACACTCAACTTACCAAAAAAAAAAAAAAAACTGTTACACTCGACGTTTTCAAATTAATAGATTTCTAAGAAAAATTTCACGTTAGTACCAAAATAATCCAAGTCAGAACCAAAAGAGTTATATTTGCACATAATTTCGTCGATGAGCTAAATTGATAGGGTTTGTCTTTTGGTACCGGTTCTAGTACTCCGCACAAAGCGGTGTAATTTGAGTTACATTTATTGTACTTTTCTCCTTCTGGACATTTTGAGCAAGGGTTGCCTAGTGTGTACATGGAGGCCCCAGGCGAATTAATATTTCCTTTAATATCCCTCACAGCGTAGTTGCAGATCAACGCAGTCTCATAGTTTTTTTCCACAAAACCTTGTTTTTTCGTATCTGAAGTGTAAATGTGGGCACAACCCACCAAATTAGCCACGCCCCAACACATTGCAGTGAATTGTTCGATTTTGTTATTTTTCCCCGTGTGCCACTTTGAGTAAATATCTTTTTCCATATATTTCACTTCATTGTACCTTCGAAATAAAAAAAAATAAATAAAAATTGATTGAAAACTAGCAAGTTACCAGCGACATATTCCATTTTTTGCGCGGCCTAATCTCAAGTCTTGATAACTGACTCCAGCGATGTTTTGGCCTGCGTCTCTACCATTTTGCAGTTTTCTACACTTGTCGTAATCTCCATTAAAAGTACTTCGTCCATAGCATCGTGCCAAGTATTCAAGTTCCAAATCGTAGTTCATAACCATCATGTCGGCTACCGATTTGGCCGAACCTCGTGTTTCGTTACCAGAAGCAATGTAATTTCTCCAACGGTTGTGTTCGTGCAAACATAATTGGCGAAATTCGATGATTTTGTTCAATTCGGATTCAGTACGACGTCCTTTTAGGTTACATTTGCAACCAGTCGCTTTAATTTTGCCGCAATACAGCTTACAATACTTTTTGGGGCGAATGGTTCGGTCACTATTTACACAAAGTACAAACAGTGCGAAGAATAAAAAAAATTGAGACATGATTTAGAATTTTGAAGGGAATTTCAAAAAAAATATTTGCAATAGCACAAGTAACTATGACTTTTTTCAATTTTTTGACAGTTTGTCGCGCTAGTGTTGCTATACAGGTGCGCCAGAACTCGCTTGCCATGTAGGGTGAGATACCAGTAGTCCGGTCAAAATAAACATTTTAAATAACTAAAATTCCGACAGAGCTAAATTTTGGTGGAGATATTGAGTACACCATTAGGAATACAGTGTCAAAAGTCCCCATCGATCCCATGTGTGCTAAAAAAGTTATTCGGGGTCAAAGGTCGAAATTTGACGTTTTTTAGATTTTTTTCGAAAACGGTAAGTTTTATCAAAAAAGTAGCCCAGACAAAAAATATACATCTTGAAATTATCTACAAAATGGTCCTTATACTTTTTTTCTAACAATCACCATTCCTGAGATATCGCGATTCTAAAAGTTGAAGGAGTCACGTTCTACATGGTATGCACATACAGAGTGCGTCAGAACTCCCGCTTCAAAGACAAATGCCATGTAGGGTAAGGTACCACAAACATAGAAAAAATTAAAAAAAAAATCTATCTATAAAAGTTTCAAAGTTATGAGAGTTTAAATTTTGCACTTTGACTCTATTTATTTCTGTAGGAAAATAATTTTCTAAGTTTTTTTGCTACAGGCCATTAGAAGAAGAAACAAAAAAGCTGTGTCCTAAATTGTAACTCTGTTCAATGTTATTTGTGGCTTTTATTGGCAAAACTTTTGTACCTTTACTAGATAATTGTAAAAAAACATATACAAAATCATCAGTATTATTAAATAGACATAAAAAATAGTCAAATGTCAAAAAACAAATGTCAAATTTTTTTGACAGATAAAATTTTTTAAACTTTTTTTTTATGTTCCTGGTATCTTATTTTACTTGAAATTTTTCTTCTACTTCATTAAACTTATAAATATCTCGATTCCATTAGAATTAAAAAGAATTTATTTGGTAATACATACAGGTTGTTCAAAAAATCGCGCATTTCCTTGAAAGGGATTAATTGGGTAGTCCCCAGAGTACTGAAAAAATGTTTAAAAAATTCTATCTGTCAAAAAATTTTGACATTTATTTTTTGACATTTGTCATTTTTTTTATGTCCATTTAATAATACTGATGACCTTGTATATGTTTTTTTATAATTATTTGATAAAGGTACAAAAATTTTGTCAATAAAAGCTACAAATAATATTAAACAGAGTTACAACTTAGGATACAGCTTCTTTGTTTCCTTTTCTAATAACCTGTAGCAAAAAAACGTGGAAAATTATTTATCCTACAGAAATAAATAAGAGTCAAAGTGCAAAATTTAAACTCTCATAACTTCGAAATTTTTATAGATAGAATTTTTTTAATTTTTTTTTATGTTCCTGGTACCTTACCCTACATGGCATTTGTCTTTGGGGCGCGAGTTCTGGCGCACTCTGTATGTGCATATGATGTAGAACGTTACTCCTTCAACTTTTAAAAACGCGATATCTCAGGAATGGTGATTCTTGGAAAAAAAGTATAAAGACCATTTTGTAGATAATTTTAAGATCTATAATTTTCGTCTGAGCTACTTTTCTGATAAAACTTGCCGTTTTCGAAGAAAATCTAAAAAACGTCAAATATTGACCTTTGACCCCGAATAACTTTTTTAGCACACATGGGATCGATGGGGACTTTTGACACTTTATTTCTAATGGTATACCCAAGGTCTCCACCAAAATTTAGCTCTGTCGGAATTTTCGTTATTTGACCACTATTTTTATGACTAATTTGACCGGACTACAGGAACATGGAAAAAATGTTTAAAAAATTCTGTCTATAAAAATGTCGAAGTTATGAGAGTTTAAATTTTGTATTTTGACTCTATTTATTTCTGTTGGAAAAAAAATGTGTTTTTTTATTCTGATTTTTTATTTATAGTTTGTTCTCTTTGAATATGTAATCTTATATGGGTATATTTTCCTGAAAAAGGCTTACAAATTGAAGAATTGTTGAAAAAATTTCAGAAAAAAAATTGCGATTGAACTGGAAAATGTCAATTTTGATAAATGTAATGTTTTCTTTAAGTTATAGTGTTTTTATGATTATTTTCATGCAACATTATTGTTTCAAACTTCTCATAAAAGCTATCTTTTTTCTTAGTAAAAAAGCTTTTTTTTAAGTTAAAAAAAAATAATGCAATATTTGGCTTGAACTCTTGCTCGGAATGTTTAAATTGTAGAAAATTTGTAAAATTTGTGGTCAACTCTTAAACTTTTTCATTAAAGTTTTTATTGTTTTATGACAATTGTTTGATTATTCGAACTTCTTAATCACTTCTTATTGTAACTTTATTCTATTTTTTATGTATACAGTGAGTTTCAAAAATGACAGCAGCACGTTTTTGTATTAATCTTTTTTTTTAATTTTTAAACTTAATGATATATTTTTTTGCAAAGATTTGCAATCAGACTAAAAATTGCAAAATTGCTAAAATTTTAGTGGTTTCATACATTCAAAAACTAGAAATTTTAATTTTGCTCCCAATTTAGTTACATCTCTTCTACAAAAAAACAATTTTATAATATTTTTTTGTTTATTCTAATTTTATTAAAAGGTAAATTTATTATGGTGGTTTATAACTTAGCTAAAATTGTGATAAAAATGGCAACAATGTTACTCACGCTTTAGGTTTACAAGTATTTTACGATAGTATTTCTTAGAATTAAAAAAAAATATACAAATCTCATTGTAAATATTTGATTTAGACTCCTTTTGTATTTACTATCAATATTTAATTGAAAAATATACAGGTGCGCCTGAAAACGCGCTCCAGAAAAAAATGCCATGTAAGATACGATACCAGGAACATGGAAAAATAATAAAAAAATTCTATCTATAAAAATTTCGAAGTTATAAGAGTTTCAATTTTGCACTTTGACTCTATTTATTTCTGTTGGAAAAATAATTTTCCAAATTTTTTTGCTACAGGCCATTAGAAGAAGAAACAAAAAAAGCTGTGTCCTAAATTGTAACTCTGTTCAATGTTATTTGTGGCTTTTATTGGCAAAATTTTTGTACCTTTACTAAATAATTGTAAAGAAATATATACAAGATCATCAGTATCATTAAATAGACTTAAAAAAATGTCAAATGTCAAAGAATAAATGTAAATTTTTTTGACAGATAGAATTTTTTAAACATTTTTTCCATGTTACTTGAAATTTTTCTCTGGTGCGCTAGCACTGACACATCCTGTATTTTAAACGACAGAAGAAAGAACGTCCTAGTTAAAAACGTCTAGGTCTTTTAGTTTTCGCTTGAATAAATAAAAACGAAAATTACAAATTACAAATTTTTGTTTTTCCCAATAATTCAAAAACTAATATTGACACATTAAATTTTCTTTCAGATTATTTGACATGTCAAACCTTGGAATTTGTTTTCTCAGAAATTATATTTTTCTTAATATGTGTAACCTCTACAAGATAAAAGCGCGTAAAGGATGAATCTTGAAAGCACATATTTTTTAAATCTGTTTAGCTAAAAATGCTAAAAATGAAAGATTATATTCCTAACATGTATCCATTTTTTTTAGATTTCGGGATTTAAACGTAAAAAATATAATTTAGTAAAGTCTGTTTTTTTTTAAATGGAAATGCCAAACAGTCTTAACGTTGGCATTACTAGTAAATTCATTCATGGTAATTTTCGTCATCTGTCTTGATTGACAGTAATTATTACTATTATTATTAGTAATTATTACTGTCATCAACGCATGAATTAATTTGAAAACAATGTCATTACAAAAAATCGTCCACGAAAATTTAGAGACGAAACACCAAAAAATGAACAAATTCAGTACACTAACAGTTTTTAGAAATTTGGAAACGAATAGTTCGCAAGCAGGAAGTTAGAAAAAGGGCCCGTTAAAATGTTGACGCAATTTGTAATGCAGGTTTGCTAAACATTCTTAATTTTTAGCAAAAAATTGACAAGAATACAAAATAAACATGAATGAGAAAGAACCTCGCAAAGAACGCAATTAAATTAGTGTCTTGTGCATCGTTTTTTGAGGAATGAGTTGAAAAAGTAATAATTTTGAAACTAAAGCTGAAGAAGAATTTATAAAATGCATCAACTTTGAGCTCATTTCAATAAATTCCACAAAATTTATTACCAATCATCAATATACCCACTTGTATCTTTTGCTAAATAACTTTTTTTGTATACACATCCTTTTTCTTCAAAACTTTTGTAGCAAGAACCTTATTTTCGTTCACAACATTGTACTTACTTGCGGTGTGTTTCTATCAAAATTATTAGCACTGAATTCTGTCTTTAGACCTTAGGTAATGATGTCTGTTCTCAGGTATTCAATTATAGCGCTTTCAAAGAACAAACAGGCACACAAGATTCATTAAAGTCAAAATTTTGACAACATCTCAATTCGAAAACATAACCATAATTTTCTAATAAAATTTCTAGGGACAAAAACAAAGAGCAAACAAAATTTGTGGTTATGGAGACAAGCTGCTACCACTTTTTTCACCAAAATTTTGACTTGGTAATTTCCATTAAAAAAAAAACCAGACTTTAGTCAAAACTTTGCCTAGAAAAAGACATAAAACTATGAAAGTCAAAAATAATAAGAATATGCAAAAAGGACAAAATGATATTTCATGATTTTTTAAAAAGTTTTTTCAAAGTTAGAATTTATCCCAAATTGTTAGATGGTTCATTTTACAGGCATGCAATTCAAATGCAGTATGTTAAGCTATAAACCTTGACACTCCATATTTACGATGGTTTTCTGCACACACGTCCACAAAGCAAGCGACACAAGAAAAAAAAAATAACTGATAAGTGTTTTTGTCAAAAAAACTTAACTCCAGACGTTTGGCATTGAACTGACTTAAAAAAAGGTAAACAATAAGGTGTGTGTATGAAACAATTGTCTAGGCTTTTTTATAAATAATAGAAGGTCAAAATTTTTTCAAAAATTTTTTGATTTTTGTCCACGAGACTGTGCAACGTGTCAAAAAATTTAAAAAGTCATGGTTACTTTTGTAAGTTTATATTTAGTTTGAAATTTACTTCAAAATTCGAAATTATGTTTCGGTCGCTTTTATTCCTCGCATTGTTTCTAGTGTGTGTAAATGGTCGAACAAAATATGACCCCACAAAGGTGGATTATTGTTCGAAAACTTGTTATAACAACAACGCAACATCCACCGGTTGCAAATGCAAACATCAAGGAACTCGTATCGAAATTTTAGACAAAATGGTAGAATTTCGCCGATTTATTGTAGACCAACACAATCGTTGGCGAAATTTCATCGCTTCTGGTAAAGAAACTCGCGGTTTTGCCAAATCAGTGTCCGACATGTTGGTCATGAACTACGACCTGGAGCTTGAATATTTGGCACGATGCTATGGACGAAGTACTTTTAACGGATTTCACGATGAATGTAGAATGTTGCACAATAATGGCCAATCTGGTCAGAATCTCGCTGGATTAAGTATTAAAGACCTCAGTTTTAAACTGATAAAAGAACAAATTTTCGACTGGTAAAAGTTGAAAAGGTTTGATCACTTCTGTATTTTTTCCTTGGCAGGTATGACGAAGTCAAAGACATGCAGGAAGATATTTATGCGAAATTCCGTTCTCGTGGGGCAGAAAAGATTAAAATTGGACATTTTACAGCAATGTGTTGGGGGGCTGCTAATATTGTAGGTTGTGCTCGAATTTATACATCAGATCCGAAAAAAGACAACTTTGTAAATCCGATTTATGTGCAAACTTTAATCTGCAATTACGCTGTGAAGGATGTTCAAGGAACAGTCAACATGCTTGACAGTCCGGTGCATATCCAAGGACCACCTTGTTCGAAATGTCCCAAAAAAAAGAAATACAACAAGTGTAACAAAAAGTACACCTCTTTGTGTGGAATACTAGAAAAAATTCCAATAGACGAACCCTTTAATTTTGAACCAAAAATTAGTAAAGAACAGAAACAGCCAGTAAAGCGAAAGCGACCGCGTAAAAACAACTCGGAAATTTTAAAAAATAATCCGATTTTAGTCGTTGTATTGTTGGTGTGTCTTTTTTGGTAAATCGTAATAAACACAATAATAAAAAAAACGTTTGTCTTCGAGCGGTCTCAAAAATAATTTAAATTAAAATTAAAAAGATAGATACTACTCTAGTCAAGGCCGTACCCAAGGGGGGGGGGGGATTAGGGGGTTCAAACCCCTCCCGAAATGCTGAGCACTTTGTTATATAGTGTTATAAGTGTTAAAAATTTAGTTTTTTTTGTTATTTTAGTGAGTTAATTTTAAATTTTGAATTAATTTTTCATGTGTTAATTATACACTGTCTCATTTTTATTGTTAGGTACAAATTTAAATACTTGATAGAATATTTAGTTTTAAGACAAAAGTGTTTCGAAAAATGTTGTGAAAGGGAGCTACATCTCCTAAAAAAGATACGTTTTTTAAAAGGTTTTCCTAATATTTCAAAATAGATAAAATTACAAAATTTGGAACCCTTATATGTACACTTAAACAAATGCCAAATAACAAAATTTTTAATCAGGGGCGTCCTAAACGGTAAAACAAATTTAATTTTTAATTTTTATGGTGTTTATGGTCTGTAACATAAATTTTAAACCGATTTTTACTAAAAATCCGTAAATTGTATCTGAAAAACACAAAAGACCTTTTTTTAAGAAAAACTATGAAATTTTGTTCTTGAAAGTGGCAAGAAACCATAGGCAAAATAGAATAAATTTTTACCCTAACCCCATCTAGTTTAGGAAGCCCCTAATTAAAAATTTTTACATTTTATTTTTGTACTTGTTTAGGTGTATAACAGTTATCATCTGTACCAGATTTTGAAATTTTTTTCTAAAATGATTTCGGAAATATTGAAAAAAACCTATTAAAAAACGCACCCCTTGCGTAGCATTTTTCGATATATGTTCATAGAAAATTTTTGTTTTAAAAATGAATATTCTATCTCCTGTTTAAATTTGTAACAATAAAAAGTATTAAAAATATATTTTATTTTTTGTTACTTTTGTGAGTTAATTTGAATTTTTTTATGTTTAATTAGGATCTCTTATTTTAATTTAAAATAAAAACGTGTACTTAGAGATTTTTGATTTTTAATCCGCCTTCTTTCATTTCATTTTCATGCACCAACAATAATTCAAATTTCAGTATTTATAACGACTTTTACAATCTCTGGATAAATCAAGGGATAAGTGATCAGATATTGATAGGCATTGTTGCTACAATTAATATTGAATGTTAAATACCTTTTTATTTATCAATTCTACAATTCTAGATGCAAAAATAAAAAAACAGGGTGTCCATTTAAATTTTTTAAGTTATTCAACTTTTAACAAAGTTCTTAATTTATTAATCTTTACAAATGCAAAACACTAAAGAATTACTACAGCTTTAAATTCTGTACTTTCTTCTTTGCAGAATTAAGAAAAAAATTGTTCTGTCTTAGTTTTTGTGTAATAATTTTTTTAAAAGTGCATGTTTTCGACAAAAAACCTCTTATTTCTAAAACTAAACGAAATCGACTAATACATGTTTAGCGTAAAAACATTGTTTTAAAAGGCTACATCCAAAAATGCAAAGAAACATACGATGTTTCATTTAAAAAAACACAAGTTTGTATCGTAACTTATTTTTGGGACATGCTGTATGGTTGAAAATAATTTTGGGTGATGCACTAGATTAGTATCTATCAATGTTCTATACATTTTTTTTTCAATTTTACCATTTAAAGGTCACTAATGGACTTTTTTAACTCACTGGGACAGCCCTGTATGTAGCAAAGTTAAAATACTTCAAATCCTAGGAGTTGAAATGTCCACCGGAGCGGTTCGACCGAGTCTAATAGTAAAACATTAGAAATATTTCATACGGTGAAATCACGTTTTAATATTAGGTATCCCTATTAAATAAAACCTCGAAACAAGCGAAATAACAAAATTATTACCCAATATTTAATGGATGTCATGTAACACGAGTCGTCCATGTGCGTGGGTAACAAATGTCAAAATTAAAAATATCAAAATGGCCGTTTATTCTTAAATAGTAAACAAAGTTCAAATTGCCGTTTGTTTGTGATTGTGAAGATAAAATAGTATACAGGGTGTGTCAGAACTCGCGTCCCAGACAAAAATGTCAAGTAAAATAAAAAAAAATTAAAATTAATTAAAAAATTCTATCTGTCAAAAATGTTGACATTTAGTTTTTGACATTTGACATTTTTAAGTTTCTAAAATGAGTTTTTTTCACCCACTAATAAAATAGCCAAAACACACTGCTCAACAATTGAAGTGAATATTGTAAAGTACGTTTAATTTCTATAGCTTTTCATTTATTATCTCCCTCGATGTTACACATCTTGGGTAATAAATAGCTCTACTATAAAAATCTTTTCTCTATGTTGTGGTATATTACATATTTCACCACCTACAATAAAAAATTACAATATGTACATTTTTAAGTAAGTGTTGTAGAAACACAGGGTGTTTACGGTCTTGAGGTTGAAATTTAAATAAGATAATATTCACAGTAGATATAAAACAAAAATTCACGTTGTGAAAGGAAATAATTCATTTTATGTTATTTGTTTGAGAACTGCTGCTTATCTTTCACCGTAAATCATAATCACGACAATCAGTTTATTCTTTTAATATTTTTGTCATCCATGTTCAAAAATTTGGAAAAAAATTTAGAAAAACGAATAAAACCGTTTCGCTGGAAGAGATTAAATAGAAGATCTTCGAATTTTGATAAAAACTAAAGCAAAATCAAGCAAATGATGTCAGTGTCAAAACTATGGAGTGATTTTTCTCTTTCCAAGTTGTGGATACGATTTTTTATTTGTTGTTATGTTTTTTTTGTTGTTTATTTTACTTTTTTATTTATTTTTATGACAGTGTCAAAATTATGGAGTGACTTTGCTCTTTCATTGTTATAGATACGATTTTTTATTTGTTGCAACAATAAAATTTTATCTGAACAAGGAAATAATTCCAGTGACCCTCAAACCGTGTACCAATATTTTGTTTATTTTTTTTCTTGGTTACAGTAATTCTGTACTCTTCTATTACTAGGTTAATTTTCAACTTCAAGACCGTCAACACCTTGTATATGTATAAAAAAGCGACAAAATAATTTTTGTTTTTTTAATTTAAATAAACAAAATGTATCAGAATTTAAATTTTTTATAAATCCAGTATTCAATCGATCGTCTTTGGCTTAAATAAGTTTATTTTTAGTAGGGTAAAGCCGGGAGAGATGCGCTTGAGAACTTAGATAATAAATGTGATTTTCAACGTGACGCCATCAAGCAATAATTGTATTTTTTCAGTAGATACATTTTTTCGGCATTTATCAAAAAATCAAATTATTTTGCTTGTGAAAAGTTGGAAAGTATGACATTTCAACTCTATTTAGAACGTCATTTTTACTTACTAGATTTTACGTTGTTATTTTTAGCAAAACCCAAGATTCGAGTCATTGTTTATTTTCCCAGAAATTTTTAATACAAAATACAGAAATTTGTCATTACAAAGCATCACATAATTCAAACAGTTTGTTTCTTAGAAGAGAGAAACCACAAATAGAGCAATGAAAATGACCATGAGAATGGAATTGTGTTTTGGTGCTTTATTAAAATCAAACGGTTCGTCGGTTGGCACCGGTTCTAATTCCCCACACAAAGAGGTGTACTTCGTGTTGCATTTATTATATTTCTTCCCTTCGGGACATTTCGAACAAGGTGGTCCTTGGATATGCACCGGACTGCCAAGCAAGTTGACTGTTCCTTGAATATCCTTCACAGCGTAGTTGCAGATTAAAGTTTGCACATAAATCGGATTTACAAAGTTGTCTTTTTTCGGATCTGATGTATAAATTCGAGCACAACCTACAATATTAGCAGCCCCCCAACACATTGCTGTAAAATGTCCAATTTGAATCCCTGCTGCCCCACCAGAACGGAATTTCGCATAAATATCTTCCTGCATGTCTTTGACTTCGTCATACCTGCCAAGGAAAAAATACAGAAGTGATCAAACCTTTTCAACTTTTACCAGTCGAAAATTTGTTCTTTTATCAGTTTAAAACTGACGTCTTTAATACTGTATCCAGCGAGATTCTGTCCTGATTGGCCATTATTGTGCAACTTTCTACATTTATCGTGGTATCCGTTAAAAGTGCTTCTTCCATAGCATCGTGCCAAATATTCAAGCTCCAGGTCATAGTTCATGACCATCATGTCGGCGGCTGTTTTGGCAAAGCCGCGAGTTTCGTTACCAGAAGCGATAAAATCTCTCCAATGATTGTGTTCGTCTAAACATAATTGGCGAAATTCCACCATTTTATCTAAAATTTCAGTGCGAGTTCCTTGCTGTTTGCATTTGCAACCAGTTGATTGTACTTTGTTACAACTTTTCGAACAATAATCCACCTTTCTGGGGTCATATTTCTCTTCACCATTTACCCACAGTAGAAACAGTGGGATGAATAAAAACGACTGATACATAATTTTGAATTTTGTCATAATTTTCAATCAAAAATATTTGACAAGTTTGTTTACAGAAGTAACCATGACTTTTTATTTTTTTATTGTCTTCTTGTGTTGTAAATAAAAAAGCTAGTTATCGTAGATACAAACTCTCAAGATTGTTGGTAACTTTTAAAAATTAGAGTCAGGATTGCCAACAGATTCATTCATTGTGGATCAGTTTGCACTAACGACATTAATATCACTAAAACCGTCGTCTATAAAATATCTTGCTCCTCGAATTGTAATAATTGTCCGAATAAATTACTTACGTCGTGGTTGAGTTTTCAGTGCGTCCGTGTTGGGTATTTTCGAGTGCTTAATAGACATTTTTTGGTGCTAAAGACATGAAAACACCCAATAATCGAAACAATAAAATTTAACTAAAGTTAATTAGTTATACCTGAAACTATTAAAAAGCTGCATTTTAAATTTATTTTTTTAAATAGTTTCTTTTTAAAGTCTCTTTGCAAATATTACAAGAATGAACTAACTCTGTACGGCACTGCTTTATATCAACTTAAAAAAAAATCTACGCATACACGCCTAGGTGTGTACTTTTGGCTTTTATCCCACTCTAATAAACGTGCCAGTAGTGAAAAAATATTATACAGGGTGTAACGAAAACGTAAGGACTAAGAGTAACCTGAGATTTCTCAGATCAAAATAAAGCGACTTTACCCAAGCTGCACCATTTAAAAGTTAGAGGGCGCCACAATTTAAAAATTATTTTAGTTTTTCTTCAATAACTTTTTAATGGATTAATTGATTTTGATTTATTTGAAATACGGTACAAGCAATTTGATATCAAAACCACATGTTTTGGTGCTATTTCTTTTATTTTATTGTTACCTATTAACAAATTAACACATTTTAAGTCATATTTTTGTTATACGTAATTCCAGTGGCGTACTTCTTTTTTTGTTCGAAAGATACATTATTTTTAAACGTCGTTTGTGTTGATTTACAGTAATAATAAGTCTATCCAATGTCAAAAAAATTGCAGTTGGGGGAGCGATGAGTCCGCACTCCAATGGAATCTGTATACTTTGGTTTCAAACCTTGATAAATTTTTGTATACAAAACTTTACTTTTGTGTTGTATAATAATTTTTTGTTGATTGTATTTTTTTCTAAGAACTAGACCAAAAACATCAGAAACTATAACATTTTATAAACAAATATAATTTTATTTATTAAAAAAATTAAGATTTACGTTTGGGTTAGATAATTACTTTTAATTTTTACAAATTTACAAGAACATTAAAATTTTAATAACTCTTCAATACTTCGAATAAAAAATACAAGGATTAATTTTATTCTCTTTTAATTAGTTCTCTATTATGTATTCTCTATTATTTTTTTGCTTTGAGAAAACCCCTTGAGAATTTTCTATACAGGGTGCGCCTCAGAGAAAATTTTCAAGTAAGGTCAGATACCAGGAACTTGAAAAAAATTCTATCTGTCAAAAAATTTTGACAATTTTTTTTGATTTTTGACATTTTTTTAGATCTATTAAATGATACTGATGATCTTGTATGTTTATATTTTATCATTTAGTAAAGGTACAAAAATTTTGCCAATTTCCTCTTCTAATAGCCTGTAGCAAAAAAACTTGGAAAATTGTTTTTCCAACAGAAATAAATAGAGTCAAAGTGCAAAATTTAAACTCTCATAACTTCAAAATTTTTAAAGATAAATTTTTTTAAACATTTTTCTATGTTCCTTATATGACATTTTTCTCTGGGGCGCGAGTTCTGGAACACCCTGTATGTGCAGTTAATTTTTCTCCAATCATTACTCATTATAAAAAACTTTTAAAAAATCCTTCATTTGACTGTTTTATATTTGATACACTAGTCCAAACAATTAAAGTAACAAAATATTTTCCCAAATTTTTTGTTGATTTGAAAGGCTGTAACTCATCAAAAAATAGTCGCAACTAGATTAAAAAAAAACATTTTGAAGCTTTAAGTTTCTAGTTTTGAGATTTTTTGCAAAAATTTTTTATGTGCTACGGTTATCACGCAATTCTAAGTAATATCGCGAGAAATTTTTTTAAGTTTTTTTCAGTTTTTGTTCTACGGCGTGGAGATTTTTTTACTTAAGTCAATGCATATGCCGGATAGCATATTCGTTTTCTTTAATATGTTTTTTTAATATTCTTTTTATGTCAATTATTTTGTCATTGAGATATATGACTTTAAATGGAAAAGGATTCTTGTGTCAACCAATGACCACACAGAGAATATAAGGGTGGTGTCAAAAACTGGAAGAAATGTCTTATAAGATCTTTTTATGATTTTTTAGAAATTTTTTTTTTTCATCTTTAACATTGATTTAAAGAAAAGTAACCTTTTGCGTTGTCTTAGTAAATCTACCGCGTATTCACTAATATTGATGAAGAGACAAATGTTTTTGGGTGTTTTTACAGCTTAATGTGTCCCCAATAGTTGTGTAAATTTTTAAATCGATCTATCAAACCGTTTTCTCGGACCGATTGATCAAAGTTTTGCAAAAGAACTAAAGGAACAAATTTTTTTCGTTTTTTTTACAACTTTGCATTAAAAATTTGCTAAAAATAAAAAAAGTAAACAAAAAATTTGATTTTTTCTTGAAAATTTGTAAAAACATTTAAGAAACAATATTGATTAATTTTTGAAAAAATCTGGGGAAAATTTTTGGTTCCTTTAATTTTTTGGAGTAATGTATAATAAAAATGTAAAATTTGAATTTCTCGCCATTTTTAAAACTTCCAACATTACATACGCCACCACTTCGGGTTGATTCGAATCTCTCCGTATTGCTTCGGGTCACTTAGAGTCAAATCAAAAAAAAATAAAAATTAAAAACACCTATCGGACTGTAAAAACGAAAAAGCAGCCAATTTTACCACCATAGTCTCAAAAATTACTAGAAATTTTCAAAATAATTTCACGAGACCTCAAATTGTGTAGTTTAAAATCAAGGCTACTTCTGTAACAAACTTCAAAAAATGTTTCAATCCGTGTTATTTTTTGCACTGTTTCAAATCTACACAAATGGTGAAAAATTCGACCCGAAAAAAGTGAATTACTGTAAGTTATTTTGCGGCAAAAGCCCAAGCAGCGGCTGCGACTGCAAACAGCGAGGAAGTCGAACTGAAGTTTTAGAAAAATTTGTGGAATTTCGACAGTTGTGCATCGATGAACACAATCATTGGCGAAATTACTTCGCTTCTGGCGACGAGAGGAGAAGCTACAACAGAGAAGTGGCCGATATGATGGTGATGAATTATAATCTGGAGCTTGAATTTTTGGCGAGGTGTTACGGACGGAGTTTTTTTTCCGGTACGCACGATAATTGCAGAAAAATGCACAATGGGGTGCGAGCAGCCCAGAATATCGCTGGACTCAGTATTAAAGACTTTTCGTTTAAGCGAGTAAAAACACAGATCAAACACTGGTAAATTGATGTTGTTTTGCCAAGATTTATAAAGTAAGAAGGTTGCCTCGTAACTTTGCACCAATCACGTGTGCGCATTATTCGCGCGAATTGACGTCACTGGAGTGATCGTTCAAAAAAAGGATATGCAACCAAACATATTATCAAGTTAAAAAACTAGAATTCCGTTAAATAAATACTGATCAAATATTTTTTATTAAGGGTAAAATAAATAAAATATACTGGGTGTCCCAGCGAGTTGAAAAAGTCCATTAGTGACCTTTCAATGGTAAAATAAAAAATATATATAGGACATTGATTGATACTAATCTAGTCCATCGCCTAAAATTATTTTCAACTATAGAGCGGGTCTCAAAAATAAGTTAGAATACAAACTTGTGTTTTTTTTAAATAAAACACCATATGTTTTCTAGCGTTTTTGGATGTAGATTTTTATGACAGTGTTTTTAAGCTAAACTTTTATTGGTCGATTTTGATTAGTTTTGAAAATAAGACGTTTTTTTCTGACAAAAACATGCATTTTTTAAATATTTATTACACAAAAACTAAGACATTTAAAAAAAAATTACTACCGTAAAGAAGAAGGTAGAAGCTATAAGGTTGTAACATTTTTTTAGTGTGTTGCATTTGCAAAGATAAAAAAATGAAGGCGTTTGTTAAAAGTTCAATAACTTAAAAAATTTAAATGGAACACCCTATTTATTGTTTTTTTAAAAGATTATTAAATTGTCTTTCTAAAATTATTTACTTTTAGGTGTTTATAATCTATAACTAAAAAGATATTTAAAGCTAAACATTAGAAAAAAATTACTATTGTTTCAGTAGCTAAAAAGTGCACAGTTGCACAAGAGATGGAAGAAATATCACTTAATAATCACATTTGTGTTAAACTGAATGCATTATTTTTTATTTTTACAATAAAGTAATTTGAATTTCAGTATTTATAACAACTTTTACAATTTTTGGATAAATCAACTATGGTGGAATTACTACAGGGTGATTATAAAGTATGGAACCAAGCGGTTCTACTTTTAATCATTTGCCTCCGTAAAATAATAATTAATACAAATTAAAGTAATATAAAAAATGTGATCGTAATTTCGGAACGAAATTTTGTTTTGTTTTTGAGTTATGCGATTTTTTTTGTCAAAATTGCAATTTATGTGAAAAATTTTTTTTTTTAATTAAAAATAAAGCAGATAGTTGTAATCCTTAGAGTATAGCTTTTATTAGAAAAATGAATTTATAGTGGGTTGCTATTTAAAAAAATTATTTTTTTTGTAGAACTCAAAAATTGTTAAATCATCACATTTTAATGGTACTTTAGCACTAATCAATTAGTTTTTTCAAAAAATAAATAGTTTATTCACCTGGTTTGATTGCCATATATCAACAATGCTCAGATATTAATAGGCATTGTTGCTACAGTTAACATTTAAAGTTAAATATCTTTTCATTTATCAGTTTTAGACATTAAAAGTTTATTTTTTAAGATAGACGATTTATCAATCTATTAAATGCAAAAATAAAAAATAGGATGTTAAATTTTTTAAGTTATTTAACTTTTAACAAACTTCTTAATTTATTAAGATTTAATTGAATTTAATTTAATTAAATTCTGTATATTCTTCTTTTGCAGAAGTAAGAAAAAATTGTTCTAGCTGTCTTCGTTTTTGCGTAATTACTTTTTAAAAAGTGCATGTTTTTGTCAAAAAAAAACCGTCTTATTTCTAAAACTAAGCGAAATCGACTAATAAAAGTTTAGCGTAAAAACATTATGTTAAAAGGCTACATCCAAAAATGCCACGAAACATATGGTGTTTCATTAAAAAAAAACACAAGTTTGTATCGTAACTTATTTTTGGGACATGCTGTATAGTTGAAAATAATTTTAGGTGATGCACTAGATTAGTATCTCAATTAGTGACCTTTAAATTACCATTTAAAGGTCACTATAGACCGCCCCGAGTGGCAAGAATCGACAAAAATCAAAATTTTTTCAACTTTAAAATTGATCCATACAACGCTTTTTCATTTCTAATGATTTTAAAGACTCAAAAAAGTGAATAAAATGTTATTGGATCAAGTTCAAAAACTTACGAATTTTTTGAGTTTAAACATGCTTGAAATATGGTTTTTTAGACCTAAAATTACCCGCTGAACACAATGCAACAGGTTAAAATACTCTACGATGCATAGTTTTTGCGATATTGAATAATAAAGTTAAAAATAAGGCTAGAAGCATAAAGGAAGATGTGGTAAATAATGCAAGTTGCAACACAATAATAAAAACACAAATCTGAAATCTGACATAAAGTGACCAACTTCAGACAGTTCAAAATCAGGACATTAATGAGAATAATTATAATAAATTTATTCCAGAACATAAAAAGTGGCTATTATTAATGTTTCTGTATAAAAACTTGGAAAATTATTTTTCCAACAGAAATAAATAGTCAAAGGGCAAAATTTAAACTCTCATAAATTTTTGTAAGTAGACAAATTTTTGTCCAACATTTTTTCAAAGTTCCTGGTATTTTAACTTATACAGGGTGTTTACGGTCTTGAGGTTGAAATTTAAATGAGATGATATTCACGGTAAAAGAAAACTAATACACTATATAAAACAAAAATTCACGTTGTTAAAGGAAATTATTCATTTTACACTATTTGTTTGAGAACTGCTGCTTCGGCTGCAACAATGGCCATTAGTATTACCTTGTGTTTCACCGTAAATCATAATCACGACAACCAATTTATTATTTTAATATTTTGCCATACATGTTCATAAATTTGGAGAAAAACGAATCAAACCTATTGGAAACCATTCCCTGAAAGAGAGAAGACCTTCGAATTTTGATAAAAACTAAAGCAAAAGCAAATCAAATGATGACAGTGTTAAAACTATGAAGTGACTTTTCTCTTTCATTGTCATAGATACGATTTTTTTATCTGTTGCAACAATACAATTTTATCTGAACAAGGAAATAATTCCAGTGACCCTCAAACCGTGTACCAATATTTTGGAGTTAAATAATATTCTTGATAATAACAATTGTGTGAGTTTTTTTCTCGGTTATAGCATTTCTGTACTCTTCTATTACTAGGTCAAATTTCAACTCCAAGACTGTAAACACCCTGTATGTATAACATTTTTCTCTGGGGCACGACTTCTGGCACACTCTGTAAAATAAGAATATATGATGCAAAATATAAGTTTTCGGCCCCAATTTAAGAATTAATACTTTTTTTTGTATGAATTGCTTTGAGAACTGTTTTAACCTATGCAAAAAAATCTATTCAAGCAAAATTAATAGTTAATTTGGTCATTATAAGCGATTTTTAAGTATTTCTACTTTTAGTTGAGTTTTTTCACAATGACCACATTTGAAATGACGACAAAAAGAAAGATACTTTGTTTACACTGCAAATGAAAATCTCAAAAAATTGTCACCATATAGCCATCTTACTCGCTCTTTAGTGGCTCTTATCCAAGTTACGAGGCAACCTTCTCACTATAAATCTTGTTGTTTTCCCACCATAAGACGCATATTCAGGTACGACGGAGTTGGCGAAATGAACTGGAAACTTTATGACGAATACCGCACTTCAGACATAAAAGTTGAACATTTTGCGACGTTCATATCTGGGGCCGCTAACATACTGGGATGTGCTCGAATATACGCGTCAAATACGAAAAAAGACGGTTTTTTGGATCCGGATTTTGTGCAAACTTTGATTTGCAACTATGCAGCTAAAGATATCGAAGGAAATATTAGTTTACCAGGATATCCGATTAATACAAAAGGGAAAGCTTGTTCGAAATGTCCCAAGAAGTTTCCGTGTCATAAGAAAAACGAATACAAGTATTTGTGTGGAAAACTTGAACCGATTCCGAAAGACCCACCCTACGATTTTGAGCCGAAAAAAAAAGATCGGAAGAAGAAACGTAATAACTCGGGAATTTTAAAAAACAATTCGGTTTTAATCATTTTATTCTTGCTGTGTCTCTTCTACAAACCGTAATAAATGCAGTAATCAGAAAAACTATTCAAATTCACTTACTTCAAGAAATTTTGCACAAAAAGCGTCACTTTAAGTTTCATTACCAAAAATTTAACCAATTTTTGGGCGAGTTAGCTCATTTTTCTAAATTCAATAAAATTTCAAAATGGTTTTGGTGCAATTTAATTGTAGTTTCTAAACATTTCAGTCGGTTCTGTTTTATACAGAGTGTTTCAAAGTAATGAAAAGCTCTTTATTCCAATATTTTGTTTGATATTTTTACGAATTTTCCTTTCTTGTCAGTGTTTTCATAAAAATTTATTTTAGTTGCATTCATTGTTAATACAATTGCGGACACGGAATATTGGACGTTTTGTCATTCGATTGACATAAAAATGAAAAAAAGGGCTTTATGTACACCTAATCTTACTTTCGGTTTTGTAATTTTTATCCAAACAGCTAGAGAAAAAATGACAATAAATCAAAATAATTTATTGAATTATACAGGGTGTGTCAGATCTCGCGCCCCAGAGAAAAATTTCAAGTAAGATAAGATACCAGGAACATGGAAAAAATGTGTGAAAAACTCTATCTATGACAATTATATTTTGGCATTTGACATTTTTTTTGTCTCTTTAATGATACTGATTGTATATGTTTTTTTTATAATTGTTTAGTAAATGTACAAAAATTTTGCCAATAAAAGCCACAAATAACATTAAACATAATAGTTAGGATACAGCTTTCTTTGTTTTCCTTTCTAATAACCTGTAGCAAAAAAACTTGGAAAATTATTTTTCCAACAGAAAGATAAAATAGACAGAGAGCAAAATTTAAACTCTCATAACTTCGAAATTTTTATAGATAAAATTTTTTGAACTGACATAAATTTGATGTCCAAAATTCTTTTTTTGATTTGTTTATTAGAAAGTTTCTCGATAACTATTTACCGCAGAACACTGATCTTTTTTGGGATACGAGTTCTGAAATACCTTGTATTAAAATGTATGTTTTAATTAAAAAATATATATATACAGGGTGTTCCGTTTTTATTGTTACAAATTTAAACAGGTGATAGGATATTCAATTCCAAGACAAAAGCTTCCTATAAACATGTATCGAAAAATGCTTGGTAAGGGAGCTACACCCCCTGAAAGGGGGCTAATAGGTTTTTGCTAATATTTCAGAAATCATTTAAGATAAAATTACAAAATTTGGTACAGATGATAACCTTTATACACCTAAACGAATTCAAACATCAAATGTTAAAATTTTTAATCAGGGGCGTCCCAAACTGGTGGGGTTTAGGGGTAAAAAATACCCTATCTATTTTGGCTTTAGTTTCTTTAGTTATGCATTTACCAAAATGGTGGTCACTTTGACAACTCCTTAGATTTAGGCAAACTCATTTAATTAATGTTATTATTGTTACTGTAATATAATGTTAATTAGTTGAGGTTGATTAAAAAATATGAATTTCTTGCTTTTATTATTCTGTAAATTCTGATTTATTTTAATGTTGTATTGGTGTGTAACATAAATTTTAAATTAATTTTATTCAAAAACAGTAAGTCGTATCGACACAAGAGAGACTTTTCTGTGATAAACTATCGAACTTAAGATTTTGTTGCTGAAAGTACCGAGAAGCTAAAGCTAAATAAATAAGGTATTTTTTTTACCTAAAACTCCCCCCAGTTTCGTACGCCCCTGATTAAAAATTTCGACATTTGATGTTTGAATTTGTTTAGGTGTATAAAGGTTATCATCTGTACCAAATTTTGTAATTTTATCTTATATGGTTTCTGAAATATTTGCAAAAATATATTAGCCCCCTTTCAGGGGGTGTAGCTCCCTTACCAAGGATTTTTCGATACATGTTTATAGGAAACTTTTGTCTTAGAATTGAAAATCCTATCACCTGTTTAAATTTGTAACAATAAAAACGGAACACAGGGTTATTCATAAATATGAAGCAATATTTGAACCTCAAAAATGACCTATAAAATGATGTTAATTTAAATAATAACTCGTGTCCTATCTCTACTGATAAGAATTTTACAGCCCTCGGAATGTGGATATGGAAATTTGATTTTTTTGTAATAACTTTGGAATTATTTGACCAAATATTATAAAATTAGGAACGTTTCTCTGTGACAACATACCCTTTAAACTGGTAATCACGAAAACCGGATACATCCACCCAATTTCCGATTCCATCAGTTACAGGTCACATTTTCTGTGTTTTTCCATTTTTTTGCTCTCTTAACACCAATTTTTTATTACCCAAATCGATAGAGTAATCAATTTCGAATAAAAAACGCATAACCTTTAACCCCTAAAATGGACCGTTTCAAAAATATTTTAATTTAAACTGAGGGCTGCACAACGCTGAAATCAAAAAATAGGTATTTTGAATATATGGTATCCACGGCAACCAATGACCATGGTCACATAAATCTCTGCCAGGCATCTGTTAACTTTGACGATAAATTTTTGTGAATTTTTTATGAATTAAATGCAACGTGATCCATTTGGATTTATTTTAAGTTATGTTTGGAATCTGAGGTAAACTCTTTTATTAAATATTTTCGATTAATTGTCTAATAATGTCAAAGTTGACAGATGCCTGACAGCGAGTAGTGAGACCATGGTCATTTGTTGCCGTGGATATCATTTATTCAAAATCCCTATTTTTTGATTTCAGCGTTGTGCAGTCCTCAGTTTAAATTAAAATATCTTTGAAACGGTCCATTTTAGGGGTATTAAAGGTTATACGTTTTTTATTCGAAATTTATTACTCTATCTACTTGGGCAATAAAAAATTGGTGTTAAGAGAGCAAAAAAATGGAAAAACACAGAAAATGTGACCTACAACTGCTGTAACCGGAAATTGAGTAGATGTATCCGGTTTTCGTGATTACCAGTTCAAAAGGTATGTTGTCACAAGGAAATGTTCCAAATTTTATAATATTTGGTCAAATAGTTCCAAAGTTATTACAAAAAAATCAAATTTCCATACCCACATTCCGAGGGCTGTAAAATTCTTATCAGTAGAGATAGGACACGAGTTATTATTGAAATTAACATCATTTTATAGGTCATTTTTGAGGTTCAAATATTGCTTCATATTTATGAATAACCCTGTAGATGAATCGATCCACTTTTGTGAAATGTCTATCTTATAAGTTTGACCAAATTTTGAAAACACTGTTGTACACCTATACATATTTGTGTTGCAAAGTACATTTTTGCACCTGGTTCATTAACCTGGAAATTTAATTTTTAATAATTTCATTCTTTACATCACGCTGAGACATATCGACCGACCTGAGCGCAGTTCACATAGAGATTAACACAACGCAGGTAAGTAAAAATTTTCTGAGCGCAATCCACTGTCGGGATTAAAATGCCGTCCTTGAAGTGAGCGCAATTCACCGGCACCCCAACTAGTTAGTCGGAAACACTATTGCAACAAAGCGCAGTTAGACTGATGAATAGTTTTTTCCCCGAGTGTACCAAATGTTATAACATTGGAAAAAATCCATTAAAAGATGTGATAGGGTCATGGGAAAAAATATTTATTTCGCTGTTTATTTTCGCATTTTACTTACATTTTTATTTTTAACAATAATTTTGATAAATCGTGATGTCATAATAACAATACGACAAAAATGAGAAGAAAAGTATAAATTTGTTTAGTCCTCGCCGCGTTAAAATCATAAGGGGGGTCTTCAGGAACCGGTTCAATTTCCCCACACAAAGCAGTGTAAACACGATTACAACTAAGCCCATCGGGGCACTTGGAACACGGTTCCCCCTCCTTAAAAACGGGCCGCCCTAACCAATTAGGCGCAATTTTAGTCCCCTGATCCTTCAAAATCGTACTCCCATAATCACAGATCAACGCCTGGACATAAACCGGAAACCTAAAACCGTCTTTCTTCGTATCCGGCGTAAAAATCCTCGCACAGCCCACTTGGTTAACCTGCCCCCACACCATCGCAGTGAAATGCTCAATTTTCTCGCCCCCAACTTCAAAATCATCGAAGATTTCCGGCTCAACATCCTCGATTTCGTCGTACCAATCCCAGATTTGCTCCTTGACCAATGAGAGAGAGTAGTTTTTTCGGCTAAAACCGGCGAGGTTTTGCCCAACTATGCGATCGTTCGACATGATTCGGCACTTCTCGTGGTAGCCGTTGAAGGTGCTCCTCCCGTAGCACCTCGCCAAGAACTCCAACTCGAGGCTGTAGCTGAGGGCCATCATGTCGGCGGCCGAGTGGGCCCCATTGCGGGTCTCCTGCCCCGAGGCCAGATACTGGCGCCAGTAGTTGTGCTCCGCGAGGGCAAATCTGCGAAATGACACCACGTGCTCCAAATCGACCTCGGTTCGCGACCCTTGGGGTTGGCACTCGCAACCGGTGCTGCGGTCCTTCCCCGGGCAGAATTTCTCGCAATAGTTCACTTTCTTCGGGTCGAATTTCTGGCAATTTCCCGAAAATAACAATACAAAAACAAGGAATGGAAGCATTTCGTGTCATTTTGACATGTTCAAGTCATTTTTCCTCACTTTGATGGTGTGTCTCTTCGCAAATGGGGAAAAATTCAACCCGAAGAAGGTGAAATTCTGTAAAATTTACTGCGGGAGTGACCGACACAGCGCCTGCGAGTGTTCGTCACGCGATGGACGGCAGGAATTCGAATTGGATAAAATTGTGAAATTTCGGGAATTCGTCGTTAGTGAACATAACAAATACAGGGATTTTTTGGCTTCTGGGAATGAGACTCGTGGTGGGGCCTCGTCAGCCGCCGATATGATGGTACTTAGTTATAGTTTAGAGCTTGAATTTATGGTCAGATGTTGGGGCAGAAGTCGCTTTCATGGTTATTATGACAGTTGCAGGAAAATGTCAAATGGGAGAAATGCTGCGCAAAATATCGCAGGAAGTGCCACGCAGGACTATGCTTTCGAATTGGTGGAAGAGCAAATCGACAGATGGTCAGTTTTCTTATTTCTTTAACCTCTACATTCTAAAAGTAAATACAGGGGCATTCACGCAAAATGGCGATTATTCAGACCCGACAAGTTATGAGAATAGCCCTGTATACAGGTTTATAGATACAGCGTGTCTCAAAAATAAGTTACGATGCAAATTTGTGTTTTTTTAAATGAAACACCATATGTTTCTTAGCGTTTTTGGATGTAGACTTTTATTTTTCGATTTTGCTTAGTTTTAAAAATAAGACGGTCTTTTTTGACGAAAACATAAAAAATTATTACACAAAAACTAAGACATCTAGAAATATTTTTTTACTACCACAAAGAAGAAAGTATAAGCTATAAGGATGTAACATTTTTTAGTGTGTTGCATTTGCAAAGATAAAAAAATGAAGGCGTTTGTTAAAAGTTCAATAACTTGAAAAAATTAAATGGAACACCCTATTTATTGTTTTTGCATTTAAAAGATTATTAAATTGTCTTTCTAAAATTATTTACTTTTAGGTGTTTATAATCAATAACCAAAAAGATATTTAACGTTAAACATTACAAAAAAAAATAATGACTATTGTTTCAGAAGCCAAAAAGTGCACAGTTGCATAAGAGATGGAAGAAATATTATTTAATCATCACATTTGGGTTAAACTGAATCCATTATTCTTTATTTTTACAATAAAATAATTCGAATTTCAGTATTTATAACGACTTTTACAATCTCTGGATAAATCAACGGATAAGTAATCAGATATTGATAGGCATTGTTGCTACTATTAATTTTGAATGTTAAATATCTTTTCATTTATCAATTCTAGACATTAAAAGTTTATTTTTTTAGATAGACAATTTATCAATCTATTAGCTGCAACAATAAAAAATAGGGTGTTCTATTTAATTTTTTTATGTTATTTAACAAACTCTTTAATTTATTAATCTTTACAAATGCAAAACACTAAAAAATTGCTACAGCTATGTACTGCTGTAAGTACTTTCTTCTTTGCAGAAGTAAGAAAAACTTTGTTCTAGCTGTCTTCGTTTTTGCGTAATTACTTTTTAAAAAAAAGTGCATGTTTTTGTCAAAAAAAAAACCGTCTTATTTCTAAAACTAAGCGAAATCGACTAATAAAAGTTTAGCGTAAAAACATTGTTTTAAAAGGCTACATACAAAAATACGAAGAAACATGCGGTGTTTCATTTAAAAAAACACAAGTTTGTATCGTAACTTATTTTTGGGACATGCTGTATGATTGAAAATAATTTTAGGTGATGCACTAGATTAGTATCTATCAATGTCCTATACAATTTTTTTTATTTCACCATTTAAAGGTCACTAATGGACTTTTTTAACTCGCTGGTACACCCTGTATTACGCTGCACTAACTACATAATTTTGATCTTATTTCTTGCGTCTTTCAGGTACGGACAAATCAAAGACATGACAGCTGACATTTTCGACTCATTCAGACTCCGTAAAGACGAAGGGATCAAAATCAACCATTTTACAGCAATGGTTTGGGGCCAAGCTAACGTAATTGGTTGTGCCCGAATTTTTACACAAGATACGATAAAAGCCGGTTTTATCGATCCGACTTTTCACCAATCTTTAATTTGTGATTATGGAATTACAATTCTCGAAAAAGACACCAGTATAAAAGGCGTTAATGTGAAGGGAAGACCGGTTTATACCAAAGGGAAACCTTGCTCAAAATGTCCCGAAAATTTCAAATGTAACTTGAACTACACTTCGCTGTGTGGGACAAGTGTGGTGCCCAATGACACCCCCTATGACTTTAATGATTTAAACTCAGCGATATGTGTGAAAAATGCAACAATTCTGGTTTTAATGTCTGTACTTTGCTTTTATTTTAAATAAATGGTTTTGTCACAAGCGTCTTTATCGGCCGAGTGGACCTACAGTTTTCTGTTTTATGACATTTAAACTTGTCCGGATTTTCGATTTTGTTGGACAAGCGTGACACCTAAGAACCCCGTCTATGATTTTGGTAGTCTAAACTCGGCAAAATTTGCGAAAAATGCAACAATTATTGTTTTAATACCTGTGCTTTGCTTTATTTTAAATAATTGTCCTTGTCACAATCGTATTTATCGGCTGAGTCACATTACAGTTTCCCATTTTTGTGACATTTGGGGTTATGTCTCAATTTTTAAAAGTGAATTTTGTGCTATTTTCGCCTGAGTCAGGCCGATTTTAATGCTTTTTTTTCCATCAGCTAAGTTCAAAATGTTTAAAAATGTTTCCCGTTTTATTTCAAGTAACTTTTACGTATTTTTGGGGCTCCTCATCGGTTTGTACATATCGTCGTTCCTGTCCGACTCTTTGGAACCCCTGTGTGCCTCAAAAACAAATCTAAAAGTGCCTCAAGACGTAGTCGGCAATAAAGTCGCCTCAGTGGCCCCCTCGACCAAACCAAGTGCCCCGAAAAAGTCGAAATTGGTCAGGCCGCGATACTACTCAACGGAATTGGGGATCCGCGAGAAGCTTTTCGTTGGTATTTTCAGTTCGGAGGAGAAAGTCAATTCTCAGGTCATTCATTTGAACAAAACAATTAGTCATCTAGTGGACCAGATCAAATTTTTTATTACGGCCCAATACAAGTTGAAAAGTCGGTTCAATTTGAGCGGTTTGGTGGGTTTCACCGACACGAGAGCCAAATACCGTCCCTTCCAAGTCCTCAAATACATCGGTGATAACTTCCCCCAAGACTACGACTATTATTTCCTCGCGAACGACTACACGTTCATCAATGCACACAGACTGACCGATTTGGTGAAAAAAATCAGCGTGAGTATGGACGTGTACTTGGGTGACCCCGCCCCTGACTCCTCCTACTGCAACTTGGGTAAGCCGCTGATTGGTCGCAAGTGACCCTGACCCGATTTTCCAGCCTCTGGAATCGTCCTCAGCAACTCTGTGATCAAAGCAATGCGAGACCACCTGGACTGGTGTGTCATAAACGCAATTTCGGACGACCACAGCGAGAATTTAGGCCGTTGTGTCCACCACAGTATTGGACTGACGTGTCAAAATACACTCCAAGGCCAAACTTTTCACTCTTTTAAGCTGCGACACTTTGAACTCGATCACCACTTGCGCCACCTCTCGGAAAACCCCGAATTCAATCAGGCGGTCACCGTGCACCCCATCCTACAGGGTGACAATTTCTACCTCCTTAACGCCTACTTCCTCAAGGTGACTTGGACTGGTTCTTGAGTGGTTAATTGTTGGGGTATTTCAGCAACGTTTGGTTCAAATCACTCACGAGATCGGTGTTTTGAGTGAGGACTTGGACGGGGTTTGGCCCCCGGGACAAAGACCGGGGGCGAAGCCCGCCACGAGGTTTGATCTACCGAGACAGGTCTACTTCAATATGAGTCATGCGTTCTTCCCGGACGATTTCACGAATGTGAGGGGGCACACAAAAGCCGAGTTGGGGGATATCCAGGTGATTGGTTCAATACTACCAACTGAATAAAATAAAATTGTCGTAGAATGTAATCGAGGAAGTGGCGGTTAAAGTCCACACGGAGAGCCCCAAACGGTTCCAATTCCGGCGCTTGATTAACGGTTACCGGAGTTTTGATTTAAGTCGCGGCATGGACTACACCCTTGACCTCGGTTTCCGGGATTTGACCACCGGAATAGAAGTTGTGAAGAGGTTTGAGGTGTGTAAACCGCTCGGGAAAGTTGAACTACTTCCGGTGCCCTATGTCACAGAAAACTCCAGAGTGACGATAATTCTTCCGGTTCAAGAATCGGAAGTTGGGGCGGTCATGGACTTCCTTCAAGGTTACACCAATGGGATTATGGACCGGAAAGAGAAAACTTTCCTAATGTTGGTACTCCTGTACCAATCCGACTCGAGTAACAAAGGCACGAGTGATGTCTACTACACTGTTAAAAATTTCGCAACTAAAGTAACAAGCAAGTATAAGAATGAGGATGTTAGGATTGCCTGGGTGTCGGTTAGGCTTCCAACATGGCCGACTTCGTTCAAAATGGAGGAGCGAAAAGTGATGGATTTCGCTGTCGTAGACCTGGCTTTGCGGAAAATCGGGTTAGTTGTGTGATTTACTGAAAAAGGGAGAGTTTCAGGGGAAAATTTCAGGCCCGAGAGTCTGGTTTTAGTCCTCGACCCGTACACAAACATCACCAGCGATTTTCTAAATCGCGTACGTATGAACACAATTGCGAATTTCCAGATTTTCAGTCCGATTCCGTTCAAACAATACGACCCGAAAGTGTCGCAAGTCGCAACATTGGACATAAATAAAAATAGCGGCCATTTTGACCGAGACGACTACAAATATGTTTCTTTCTATGGCAAGGATTACATCGCTGGTATTTTTGCCTTCTTTCCAATTGTGTTGTTTTATTTGTGTTTTTCCAGCCCGGAAACAACACCAGAAAAAATTACCAATCGTGCGAATCGATAGTGACTTGAGTCAAATCCTTCGGGAGGAATTTAACGACTTTGGGGATAATATTTTTGGCATGTTTGTCGAATTTGGGGGCGACTTACACGCATTACGTGCCACTGAAATGGGCTTGAAAGTGAGATATAGGAGTGGGCGTGGTTTCAGCGGAAGCGCCGCCCAATTGGGGCGTTTACTTATGACACAAATTAGTGAAATTTTGTAAAATGAATCAGATTGCAGTATGTATATTCATCAATATCATACATAATATATATTTGTAACAAATATTTTAATTATCGATTACCTTAACTCGCCGATTTAGTCCGAATCAGAGCCCGATTCTGACAAGCACAAGTCTTCGTTCAAGAGATGTGTGTTTATTTTGGTGGCTAATGAGGTCCCATTGCTGTGCCCATTGGTCTTGGGGAATTTATTAACGATGGTATTGTCTGGATCATCCGAATCCGATTCGCTGTCGCTACTCGAGGACGACGAATCGCTGATTTCCCCCACTCCGGTCTCGGGATCGGAGAGGGGGAACATCGACGGCGATTTGTCGGCCGAGTTAGGGGGCGGACACGAGTTCTGCGGGGGCGTGTCAAAGTCATCAATGCCGATCATTGGTAGACTCGCTAGAGTGCTCTGGTGGGATCTGGAAATGTATCAATTTAGTAGTGAGTGTAGAGGGGGTGATTCGTGGGGGCGTACTCGTTGGCGTGTGCGTCCCGTTTGGGGCTCTTGGGTGAAGGGTAACTGGGACTCGCATGCAAGGGCGAGTGTTTTGGCACCAGATGGGTGATGGGTCGGTCGGGTCTGCGACTCCCACTGGTCACTTTCGTCTTGTGCGAAATGCGCTGGCCTATGGGGGGCGTCTGCGACCGCATCGAGGTGGTCGTCGTCCCCGACCGGTCGGTGGCTTGGGGTAGGGGCACTTTGGCCGACTCACTTCGCGTCTTTTTCACTTGTATATTACACGTTAATTTCTCTAAGGTTATTTCGCCCGTTGCACGGTCGATTATCAGCACGCATTCTTTTTGGTAGGGCCGCTGCGAGCCTTTGAATACTGTTTGGGGCACTCCTGCACCATCTGCAACCGAGCGTTTAGTACAGCGGGCGGCTGGGCCCCCTGGCGGCGCGCCTTACCCAAGTGAGGTACGGTAACTGTGACTTGGTTGTTGTTGCCGACATCTACGGTGGCTATTTTGTTGGTGTCGACCGAGGCTGGCTTGAAATCGTCTGGAAAAGACAAGCAGTCATTTTTGTTTGTTTCACACAAAACTCACATTTTATCGAATGGAAGGCTGATGATTTCGGGTTCGTGAAACTCTGGCCTATCTTCAGCTGCCGAACTTCGCTACCTAAACCCAGTTTTTCTGCCATTTTTCCTATTTTAATCCATGGCAGGTTTGGTTAGAATGGTGGAACGTCTGAAAAATGCGACTTTTTCACTTGGTACTTGGGTGAAAAGGACAAAGAAGAATCGGTCACGGTTGGAGGGACGATGCCTACCAGAAACACGGACGGATTTACCAAATTTGACCAATTATTCCCTAACATATGAGCATACGTATTGAAAAGTAAAATATTGACCTACTTTTTGACGGATTTGACATTTTTGACAAGTGGTTTGCGCACAAGCTAAAAAGCCACCAAATTCATCTTTTTTAAATAAAAGATTCGCCAAAACACATATTTTTGTGCTTCTTACCCAAATTAATATCTTCTGCAGCATCACCTATTTTTTTTATTTTGTCAATTGCCAAGTAGAAATCATCCTTGAACGACCTTGACAGAAAATGGGCCCATCGCGGCCTGTCACTTGGCCCAGTATCTTGTGACTGAAGCTTTTATAGAAATGTCACGAATAATACGCTTTATTTTATTATAATCTACTTTATATTGTTATGACAAAAGATTAATGAAAAGAGTGCTTGTTAAAAAAAAATTAAGTTAATTGCAATCAAATTAATTGATCACGTGACCAGACTGAACCAACCAGATACACAGAAGAAGAACGAAATAATTTTTAATTCACCTTCTATAAACCGATCCTCTATTTTTAGTTACTTTCATATGCACGTGAGGTACTTGCAGTGTTATGAAAAAACAAGTTTTACGCACACTCTCATTGTGATACCGAGTAGTTTCGCGAGTATTAAAATGCTCGAATGTCACAATGATAGTATTTAATATTTTTTATCAAGTCAAAGTATTGCACAACAAAAATATAAAAAATAATGTTACAAAATCGTGATAACAAATGCAAAATAGGAGTTATTTGTTGTGTGGGAATTATGCAACCACTTTTACAGTGGTACAGTGACAATATGAAATGAACGGCTCCACGACCACAACTCGTGGAAAACCTTCAATTGATAAACAATTTGCACACAAATCTATTATGTTTCAATTTAATTTTAAATTAAATTTGTGACGTTTTTTACAATATGCGCAAATTAATTGCATTTTCCCCAATTTCTGAAAATTTCCATGCTAAAAATCGGTCGGTAATACAGGTCACTACACCTTCATAACAAATCGTTTTGATCAAATTCACACTTTTCCTTTCTAAAACACATGATTAAAGTTGTAAAATTACAGAAAGAGCTTTTGCATAGTTATTTTTTCGGGTTTAATGCCCTCTTATCGGTTTTCTTGATCTCTTTAATCCCTCATTGGGTGGGGATGACTTTTTAATGATGTCGGCCATGTTGTGTTGAAGTGTTTTTCTCCTGTCAAATTGTGTAGTTTTTCTCAAAAATCAAGTGAAATAATGGATGAAACGAAAGTAATTTATCACATAGACGATGAGGAGACACCCTATTTAGTGAAGATACCGATTTCGCCGGAAAAAGTGACCTTAGCTGACTTTAAAAATGTGTTAAATCGCCCCAATTATAAGTTCTTTTTTAAGTCGATGGACGACGATTTCGGGTAATTCCCTTCTCTAGTTTAGTGTTTTACAAACGTGGGGGCCTCATCCCTGCGTATAGCCTCCTCGGGTGATTAAAACTTAACACTTTGTTTATCGTTTACAGAGTGGTCAAAGAAGAAATCATCGACGACAGCGCACATTTACCGTGTTTTAACGGACGTGTCGTCAGTTGGGTACGTTAATAAGTAATGAGACAAGGGGGCGTCTTAATTGCCCCACAGTTGGTTTCAGCCGACGGCTCAAATCAATCAGATGGGGGCTCACAGTGTACTGATAGCGTCACACACCAGTCGGAACGGGTGCCCCCACAAGCCCCCGAATCGATCTGCACCGACACTGAGAGCATCATCAGTTCGAGACAGGGGCGGCGACACCACAAATACTCATCACGGATCAACGGCCACCTTCCACGGTACGTATCACAGCCCCCTTAAAGTGCGTTGAACAACCCCTCAATTTCAGGGTTTACGAAACCGCATCAATTGTTAGTTCAGACCTGGAAACCACAAGTTTTCAATCCGAGACCACTGGAAGACACACAGCCCTTTCGGAATGCTCCAGTGTGAGTCGATTGCATGTCGCGGGGCGCAAGCGGCCCCAAAGACGACGGAAACAACGAATGCAAGCCATGTCGCGAACATCCTCATATTCCAGTATCACGGATTCGACAATGTCCTTGAATATTATAACAGTGACCTTGAATATGGACACGGTTAATTTTCTAGGAATTTCAATTGTGGGGCAAAGCAATAAAGGGGGCGACGGTGGGATTTACGTCGGGTCAATTATGAAAGGGTAAATCACGATTATGATTAATTTTTTTTCGATTAAATTTTTTTTAGGGGCGCTGTCGCTCTTGATGGCCGAATAGAACCAGGCGATATGATTTTGCAAGTGAATGATGTTAATTTTGAAAATATGTCAAATGATGAGGCAGTGAGAGTGTTGAGAGAAGTGGTCCAAAAACCAGGGTTGGTATTGGTAAAATTTAAGCCCAAATTTTTATCATTTTATTTCAGACCGATCAAGTTAGTTGTGGCGAAATGTTGGGACCCCAACCCTAAAGGCTACTTTACTATACCTAGGACTGAACCAGTGAGGCCTATTGATCCAGGTATTATTATTATTGTTATTACAAAATGGAGTATTAAAAAAATTGTAGGTGCGTGGGTGGCGCACACTGCGGCGGTGAGGGGCGATCCCGTAGCACGCCCCCCTAGCAGTTCAACTGTTTCCAGTACGTCTATCACCAGTACAATACCGGCAAACGAACGTAATTACAGATTCCTGTAATTTGTTTTTTTTTTAATTTTTTTAAATTGAAGGTTTCCCCGATTTGGAAGAGCCTCTCACTGTGAATACCCCCATGTCGACTGTAGTCCAAGCCATGCAACGACCCGATAGCGGTTTAGAGATTCGTGATCGCATGTGGTTGAAAATAACAATACCGAATGCGTTTATCGGTACTGATATGATTGATTGGTTATTAACACATGTTGATGGTTTTCAAGAGCGTCGCGACGCCCGTAAATACGCCTCACATTTACTCAAAGCCGGATTTATAAGACACACAGTGAATAAAATTACGTTTTCGGAACAATGCTATTATATTTTCGGAGATTTGTGTTCGGCAATGAGTAATTTGAAAATACAAGGAGATACGGATTCGGTAGGACCGTTACCAAACGTACCCAATTATATGCCCTATAGTGGAACGTATAATCCATTAGAATACATGCCAATGCCCTTTTATACAGCCAGCGAAAATACGGTTTATGGGTATAATAGGGAGGAGTCAGTGCTCAGCGGAAGCGGTAAGTGAAGTTTTTCCATGTAATAAATTAGAAAAAAGCCCACTTCCAAGTCTGAATTAAAAAAAAAATAAGCAGAGATCTACTTTACCGGCTCTCAAACGATTAAACAATGAAAAGAAGCAAATAAAATAGGCTTCAGCCTTAACAGAATTTTATTATTTTAACTTATAAATGAGGAAAAGTCGCTTCTCAGGCTTGAATTTTAACTAGAGATCTGCTTTACCGACTCAAACGGTTAAAATCAATCATTTAATTAATAACAAAGAAAATTGACTTAAAACAATAGAATTTCGTTAGTCATTGTTGGTGAGAAGATAATTTTACAAATTTTTATGTCAGAATTTGAAACGTCAATTTTTTCAATATCATAAAAACGAAGCCAAAAATACAAAAACTGAATGTTTTAAAAATAATAGAAAGTTACCTCGATCAAGATGTAACTTATAATTTAGAAAATATTATTTTGAAAAAAAGTGCAAGATTTAAAAAAAATGGTTACACGCCACTGAACTTTTTATTGTTTCTATGGCAACTTCCATTTAGTTTCTTGTTACTATAGTTACCCACATTTCTATAGCAACGATACGAATCTATACACATAAGCGACTCGTTGAGGATAGAAAATAGGGTTTTCAGATAATATTAAAAAAAAACATGTATTTAGTTTTTATCAGTATTTTCTTTCAGTTATGTTTACATATTTTAGAAATCGAAAATTGGTTATTTAAAAAGGTGATGTAATACAGAAATATTTTATTTGAATTCTTAAAGTCAATGTTATTGTCATTATTTCATTTCAGACTTTGATATCTAATCAATAGTTACGAAATGGACACTTGTTGATTTCTTTCTACAGCAATATAAACAAGAAAAAGTAAATGTCAAGGTTATTAACAATTTTTGAGCGAAACATTGGATGAATTTGTTTTTTTTTTCCTTATTTGTAGCTTTAAAATTATTGTTTTAAAAGTAGAAAATCGCGCTTGATTGAATTACAATGACCTGTTGAGTGGTTTAATATTTATCAAAAATAGTTGCATTTCTCAATATTGATGTTTGTTGTTCTTATCTCTTGATCATCTATACAAAAAATGAACTCACAACAATATTTATTACCCAATTTCTACACAAACAGTTGCAAACAAAGTGATTTCAGTTTGAAATATTTCTATTTCTTCCAAGGGGTCATAAAGGAAATACCGATTTTTATTCTTATAATAAACCGAAATTGAGTCAATCAATCACACTCTTTTGATAACGATTTTTACTCTTAAACTGCAATTGAATAGAGCGAACATTTTGACAAATTTATAATTTTCTTATGTTATTATTAATTTAATCGTTAATTCCTCAAATGTCGCCCTACATGCTTGGGATTAAAATAGTTGTTTATTTCCTTGATATATAATTGACTCTTATTACAATGACTCATTTAATTGCGGCGTTGTGCAACTGGAAATTTCCGCAATTTGACTATTCGTGGTTTCAGGGGGCTCCTCGAACGGTTCTGACCACTTGAAGGACGCAGCGGCGGGCCATAGTAGCGCGTCCGATAGCGATTTGACATCGTTAGGTCCCCGTTCGGCTCTCCCAATGGCGACCGGAAACGGAAACGGCTCATCGAACGGTTCGGATCAAAGCAGCGGGACGCAGGTCGCAGCCCAATCCAAAGACATTGCCGGTAGTAGACAATCATTTAAGATAGCTATGGGAAACCCGTGTGAGATGTTTGTTGATGTTATGTAGGTTTTTGGTGGATGACAGCGATTTTAATTTTATTTGATTTTTATTTTTTTTTTGATTTGGCTAAAGTAGAGACGCTTCTAATACACACTCGTTACGAATTGAGCACTTTCTCACACTGCTTGACAGTTTTATTGTACATAATAACCGAGGAGTTTTATATTATTATAAATTATTTTGTGTAGGTTTTAGTTAACGCTTTATTGTATTTAATAGTTAAGTTTCAATTGGATGTATGTAAATAGAGTAAATAGAGTATTGTACACGCATGTGGCATGTGTCATTTTGTGGTTTTTCATGATCATTAAAACAGTTTTGATTTTTTCACTAATTCATTATTTAATTTCAGTTTTAAGTTACCTCTAAGTGCAATATTAATAGCCACACACAATTTTGCAATCAATAATTTTGCAAAGGTAAGTCTTGTTATTTGCATGTTGTTTTTCTTGCCCCAAGTTTTGTTCGATTGAATTCTATTTTTCGTTGTTTTTTTTTTAGATCAAACGGGGGTCGTCAGTTATCAGTTTACTCAAACCTAGAACCCTTCCACGTGTATACTGAACGTCATTTTATATCAGCTAAATGTATTATTGTACAGTTTATTTCAGTAGGTTAGCACTGTTTCGGACAAAATCGTATTTATTTCGTTGTAACACTGCCATATTTAGGTGCTTCTCTATCAAACTTATTTATGATTGTTAAATTTAAGTATTTTTTATTTTGTGATATATTATTTTATTTGTAATAAAGATTTTATTAAATACTAAAAACGATGCTATTACAGGGTAATTGTTTTGGCATTTAGGCTAAGTTTCTCGTTATTACTTGTGTTTTTGTGGAGCATACAGGGACATTGTAACCGGAAAAAAAACAAAAAAATCATTTGTGTGACTGAAATGTTATAATGTAGCCGAATAAATTTATGTGACATTGATTTATGAGCGAAATAAACATTATTATCTCTACGTGCAAGATTACTTATAAATCCCCGACATACCAAACAATGACTCAGTCCGACCCTGGTTTCCGTCGCGTCGACATCCGAAAATTCGATCCGGTGCACTTTCGAGTTATCACAATGAGATGAACTCTGAGATGTCTTCAAATAGCCGCCGTGAGGGCGGGGGCGAAGCCCCCAACACTACCGCCGCCAGTGAATCAACCCTTTTGGCCCCAACTTCGACATACTTCGCCGATGAGAAGGTCCAAATCCCGGAAACGGACACGGTGAGCCCCCCTAATCCCGAATCGTGCCCTTCATTGTGATTCCAGTCCGGTTTCAGTTTCAGGAAATTATGGGCTTTCACCGGGCCCGGATTCCTCATGTCTATTGCTTATCTCGACCCCGGGAACATCGAAAGTGACCTCCAGAGCGGCACCGTGGCCCAATATAAACTCCTATGGGTGCTGTTGAGTGCCACCATGCTGGGGCTCCTCATGCAAAGACTCTCCGCGCGGCTGGGGGTCGTCACGGGGCTGCATCTCGCTGAAATGTGTTTCAGGCAATATCGAAAAATCCCGCGCCTCATTCTTTGGATTATGATCGAAATTGCGATCATTGGGTCTGATATGCAGGAAGTGATCGGGACAGCAATCGCAATTTATTTATTATCGAATAAAACGTAACTTTTTCGTGCGATTTAACCTCACTTTTATGACATAACCTCACTTTTAGGATACCACTTTGGATCGGTGTTTTGATCACAATTGTGGACACGGTCACGTTCCTGTTTTTGGACAAGTATGGCTTGAGGAAGCTGGAGATGTTTTTCGGGTTTTTGATCACAATAATGGGGATCACGTTCGGGTTTGAGTACATAACCTCAAAACCGGATCAATTGCAGGTGCTAGAGGGGATGTTTGTTCCCTGGTGCGAGAACTGCGACTCTAGGGCTTTGCTCCAAGCAGTTGGGATAGTCGGTAAGTGTCTCTTGTTACGACAAGAATCTTTTTTTGTAAAATTGAACATAAAAAATAAAAGTTCGAAAAATAAAGTTGTAAACTACACAATTTAAATGAGACGATTTTTTTTCAATAATAGCAAGGATAATGTTCATTGTGAACTTCATTAAAATTCAAAAAATCACAATTTTTGCATTTTTGAGCGTTTCTCCTGACAATTTTCTCGAGGAATTTTTTCAAAAACGAGCAGGAAAATTATTAAATTAGGTCGAAAATAATGTTTTTATGTTTTTCGAGCATTTAGGCACGTTTTTTAGTAGAAAAAACCTCAATTTTTTCAATAAATTAGATCGAAAATAGTGTAATTTTTTAGTGTTTTCAGCTTTAAAATGTTAAATTTTAAGCCGAAAATGATCAATTTACGTCGAAAATAGTGGTTTCTTTATTAAAAACTCAGTTTTATGTTAAATTTCGTTAAACTTAAGCGAAAAATTAACAAATTAAGTCGAAAATGACTATATGAAATTGTTTTTCTCGAATATTTTAGCACACGTTATTGAGTTTTTTTTGTGAAATCAAACCAACAGCGATGTTATTTTTATTTTTCGAAGGTTTAGGTTTGTTTCTTTGTAAAAAAAAATTCAATTTTTTGTGAGATGTTAAAATAGATCGAAAAATCACCAATTTATGTCGAAAATAGTGTCATTTTTCAAATTTTAAAACTAAAAAAGCTTATTTTTTCTCGAGATTTTGCTAAACCGAACCAAAAAATCACCAAGACAGGTCGAAAATGACAATGTTATTCTCTTTTTTGAGCGTTTAAGCACGTTTTTTTGAAGTTTCAAGAGTAAAAAAAAGTAAATTTCATCAAATTAGGTCAAAAATTACGTTTTGTTTTTTTTTTTTTTGAGCCTATAAGCGCGTCTTTAAGCTGAAAACTCAGTTTGTTCGCGAGTTTTTGATAAAACTGACCGAAAAAACAAATTAGATGGAAAAATTAGTGTAATTTTCTAGTTTTTACAGCTTTTAAACGTAATTATTTGATGAAATTTTATAAAAAACAAACCTTCAAATTACTAAATTAGGTCTAAAGTAGTGTTTTTTTATCCTTTGCGAGCATTTTAAGCACGTTTTTGAGTTAAACACTCAAAATTTTGTAAGATTTCGTTGAACTTGGACGAAATAAGTAGAAAATGGCTTTAATTGTGTCTTTTTCGAATGTTTTTACACACTTTTTTTCGTTTTATTTTTGCGAAAGTTGATCAAAAACATTCCAAAAACGATCTTATTTTTATGTTTTCAAGGGTTTGGTTTGTTCCTAGACTAAAAACTCAATTTTTTGCGCGATTTTGCTCAAAAAGGCCGAAAGATCACCAAATTAAGTTGGAAATGGTGTTATTTTTACATTTTTCCAAGTGATTTTTTGAGTTAAAAACTAGTTTTTGTAAGATTTGACTAAATCTGGAAATCTGGAGCAAATTAAGTCGAAAGTGGCTCTAATTGTGTCTTTTCCGGATACTTTTGCACACTTTTTTAGTTTTTTTTTTTGCGAAATTTGATCAAAAACATGTCAAAAATGACCTTATTTTATTTTTTTCGAGGATTTAGGTGTGTTTCTGTATTAAAAACTTAATTTTTTGCGATTTTGTTCAAAAAGGTCGAAACATTAACAAATTAAGTCGGAAATGGTGTTATTTTTACATTTTTCTAAGTCGTTTTTGAGGTAAAAACTAGTTTTTTGTAAGATTTTGCTAAATCTGGACGAACAATTAGCAAATTAAGCCGAAAGTGGCTTTAATTGTGTCGTTTTCGAATATTTTAACATACGTTTTTGAGTTAAAAGCTAGTTTTTGCGATATTTTATCAAAAAGAAGCCAAAAAGGATGTTATTTTTATTTTTTCGACGATCTAAATTTGCTTCTGGGTTAATTTTTTTTATTTTGCTTTAAATTACGTCGAAAAGGGATTTTTTTAAAGCCTTAGCACGTTTTTGAGCTAAAACAACGAGACTTCCTTAGACCGGACTATAAATCACTAAGACAGGCCGAAAACAACATGATTTTTGTCTTTTTCGAGCGTCGTAAACACGTTTTTGTTAAGATTTCAAGCAGTTGAACATGTTTTTGAACCTAAATCTCCTTCTTTTGGCCGAAAATTCTTCAAATTAGGTCGAAAATTGTCTTTTAAACATGAAATTTCAATAATCTCATCAACAATATAAGCTAAAGAAATTATATTCTTTTTGTCTTATTCGGGCGTTTAGGGTTGTCTTTGAGCTAGTTTTAGACTTTAATTAGATCAAATATGGTGCCATTTTAGCCTTTTTCAAGGGTTAAAAGCGAGTTTTTCATGAGATTTCACTAAAGTGGACCAAAAAATCTATAAATCAAATCAAAACTGACATAATTTCGGGTTGTCTACTTGTTTTTGAACAATATTTCGTCAAAACAAAGTAACAGTTTTTTTTTATAACAGCGAAAAAATTTTCATTAAAACAATTAATATTGAATTTGTTTCCAGGTGCTGTGATTATGCCCCACAATTTATATTTGCACTCAGCCCTCGTAAAATCGCGCGAAATCGATCGAACAAAACCGGAAAAGATCCGCGACGCAAATTTATACTTTTTCGTTGAAGCAACAATTGCCCTCTTTGTCAGTTTCATAATAAATGTATTCGTCGTTGCCGTTTTCGCTCATGGACTTTTCCACAAAACGAACAAAGAAGTTCATACATTATGTACAAAATACCCATCAGTAAATGCGTCGATTTTTCCCATTAATGACGATTACGTCGATGCTGATTTATACAAAGGGGGGATTTTTCTGGGTTGCACTTATGGTCTCGCTGCAATGTATATATGGGCGGTTGGGATTCTCGCCGCTGGTCAAAGTTCAACAATGACGGGGACCTACGCTGGGCAGTTTACCATGGAAGGGTTTTTGAACCTGCAATGGGCTCGATGGAAGAGAGTTTTGTTCACGAGGACCATTGCGATTGTGCCGACGTTTTGTCTTGCCTTCTTCAGTCACATCGAGGATTTGACTGGTAAGCTATTCCATGATTTTTACATTAAAATATGTAAATAAAAACAAAAAAAATATGAGACGATTTAAAGAAACAGTATATTATTCAACGAGTGAGAAAGTTGGCCAATAATAACTGTAGGAAATACGTAATAGTAAAAAAATATGTACATTACAGAGGTAGCAACATACCGTAAAATCAGCAAATGACGTTATTTTTGCATTTTTTTTTTTGAAACGCAATTATTTTGTGACATTTTGTCAGAAATAAGCCGAAAAATCAGCAAATTTTGTTAAAAATTGCATTATTTTAGCTTTTTCGAGCACATTTTTTTTTTCCAAAAATACAGTTTTTGCGAGATATTGGTAAATAGGACCGAAAATTCAGCATATTAGTTCGAAAATGGTTTCATTTTGTAATTTTTCCATCATTTTAGCACGTTTTTAAGTCATGAAATATGTTAGAGGACATGGAAAAATAAAAAAATTCGAAGAATAAAGGTGTACCACACACTTTAAACAAAACGATTTTTTTTAATAATGTTAAAAAAATCTTCATGAACATAATAACAATCCAAAAAATCACAGTATTTGTGAAATGAAAAAATGACGTTATTTTTACACATTTTTCAGTCGGAAACGTAATTATTTTGCTACATTTCATCAAAAATAATCTGGAATATCGCCAAATGTTGAAAATTACCTTATTTTAGCTTTTTAAAGCACGATTTTTGGCTAAAAATTCAGTTTTTTCTCGAGATTTTACTAAACCGGACCGAAAAATCATTATATTAGTTGAAAAATGTTACTTTGTAATTTTTCCATCGATTTGGCAATTTTCGAAGTTTTAAACGCAATTATTTCTTGAAATTTGATCAAAAATAAGCTGAAAAACCACCAAAGTAGGTCCAAAATGAAATTGTTTTTGGCTTTTTCGAGTTTCACAACGTTTTGGAGTTAGAAATTCAAATTTTCGCGTGATTTCTTTAAAACTTATTTTTCTGTGATATTTTGCTAAAACAGGCAAAAAAATCCCAAATTTAGGTAAAAAAGAAGACAATTTTTGCCTTTCTTAGCGTTTCATCATGATTTTAAACCAGGGACGCAATTATTTCGGAAAATTTCTTTAAAAATGGTATTATTTTGTAATTTTTCCATCGTTTTAGTACGTTTTTAAGCCACAAACGCAATTATTTCATGAAATCTACTCAAGAATAAGCTGAAAAGTCACCAAACTAGGTTAAAAATGATTTTGTTTTGACTTTTTGGAGAGTTTTAGTACATTTTTGAGCTAAAAATTCAAATTCTTCGCGTGATTTCCCTAAAATAGGTTTAAACCGAGGCTTAAACATTAGCAAATCAGATCAAAATTAACGTACTTGTAGCTTTTTCTCGATTAAAAACTTATTTTCGGTGAGATTTTGCTGAAAAAATTCAATTATCTTGCAAATTTCTTTGAAAACAAGCCAAAACACTGGTGTTTCTTTACCAATTTCAAGTCTTTAAAACGTGTTTTTGAAAAAAAAAATCACCAGATCAGACATAAAATGATATTATTTATGCTTTTTTGGGGTGTTTTGTTACGTTTTTCTCAAAATTTCGTTTAAAATAAACTAAGAATCTTTGACCTTTTCTGAACATTTTTTAAGCTAAAAATAAAAATAGGCTGAAAAAC
>NW_025401041.1:5201363-5237079 GCF_015345945.1 Tribolium madens
ACATTAACTTTAAAAACCCTTTAATTCGATTATGAAAACCCTAAGTATATTTTTTTCGAAAAAAACTCAATTGTTTCGACAGATTTGATTAAAACACGCCGAGAAATCTTTAAATTGAATCAAAATTGACGTTATTTTGATCTAATTCGCCCTATTTAGTTTGTTTTTGAACAAGAAACCAACTTATTTCCCCAAATTTCATCAAAAATATCCGAAAAATCACGAAAATGATCCAGTTTAAAAGTTTTTTGATTCAAATTAAACAAAAAACTAGCGAAAGATTTACTTAAAATTTAAACAAATTTTAATTACAGAGTTTTGTTTAAAAATTCATCCCAAAAAAAACAAGAGAAAATATTAATTTTCTTTTAACTGTTTTATTTTTACATTTTCAAATGCGATTTCTCATTTGCGTCTTCAAAAATGCTGTTAATGAACTGGTTTGGGTGCGTTAACAGCCTAGTGTATTTTATGTTTTCAATGTTAGCGACAAGAAATTGTTTCAATAAACTTACAAATTTCTGGAATTTTCGGCAGCAAACATGAAAAAATCTTAAGAATTCATTTTTAGACATTGCTAAGTATTACTAACTGAAGCAAAATTTCCTAAGTTTATTTATTTTTTCTTTAAAAAAAAAAAAAAAAACCCAAAATACCGTGCGATAAAAAAAGTAAATTAGAGTAAACGATGATTAATACTCTACACTTGGCAACACATTATACAGCATTTTTGTAATAACTTGCAACAATAAAAATTTTCTGCTCTAAAGTGAACATTATTTTACTTAAAATGAATAAAACTCAAAATTCCGCAAAGTTTCCGCTGACATTTGTCAAAATGTCAAAATGATGACAAAATCAGGTTTGCCATCAAGTTTTTTTTTTGATCGCACGGTACTAAAAATAGTATAAAAGTAACTATTTAAGTATTAAACTAGAAAATAAAATATTTTATTAAATTTCAGGGATGAACGACTTGCTCAACGCCATCATGAGCCTCCAACTACCCTTCGCAACAATCCCAACCATCGCCTTTACCAGCAATCCTCAAATCATGGGCGAATTCGTCAATGGATGGTTTAACAAAATCGCTTCAATTCTACTCAGCGTATTGGTAATTGGGATTAATACGTATTTCGTGGTTGAGACAATGAACGAGTTGCACCTCCATTGGTATGCACTTGTTTTCGTCATCATAATCGGGATTTTCTATTTGATTTTTTGCGCTTATCTCGTAATCCACATGGCCATAAGTATGGGAAATACGAATCTGTTACGCTATAATCTAGTCAAGAGATACATTATGGCCCCCATTGAGTCGCAATTATCCGTCAATCCCATCAGTTATTCAAGGTAAGAGGGCTTATTCACGATGCGGAATTGTTTGTCGGGGGCGAGCTTCACTTGTCTGATTTTTGATTACAGAGAGCGCTTGATTGAGACTACTTAAAATGGAGAATTGCTGGGGATGTGTATGTATGTTGTTTGCTGCATTTGTTATGGCTTTTTTCACTGTTTTTCTTTGTTTCTTTTCTTAATCACTAATTTTCCTCTTATTCTTATTAACAGCTTAAAGAAACGTGATAATATACTAATCAGTGGTGTTAAGTTTTAAACTGTGAGTATTGTTTGTCACGGTTTTATTATCGTGATGATGATTTATGGTGGTTTCAGGTCACAATCAGATTGGACTTTGGACGGTAATATGACGGAAGTTCCGAGGTTTTGACGTCAATTTTAGTTAATTTGTAGACTTTTGATAATGTGTGATATTTGTAATTTGTAACAGTTATGTTATGTAACGAAATATATTTTATTAGGATTTTTCAAACTTTAAAAGTTCTCTTTTACCTACCAAACATGTAAATAGTCCTTGTTTGCTAAATAAATTAGTAGTAGCAAAAATCGCCTGTGGTTGCAAAAATAGAACAAAAATTCCCTGGTTGTCGCAAAAAATTGAGCTAAAAATCGCCAGAAACATAAACCATAACAAAAACCGCTTGTGGGTTTTGTTAAAAATTTGGAGCTTGGGTTGTATTTTAAAAATATTTTAGAGAAGTTAATAGTAACAAAAAATAAAACAAAAAATCGCCACTAGTTGCAAAAAATAGAACAAAAAATCACTGGTGGTCGAAAAAAAAATCTGCAAAAAATCACTAGAAGCATAAAAAGTTGAACAAAAAACCACTTGTGAGCTTTGTTAAACAAAATATAAACATCAGGAGCATGGGTTGAATTTTGAAAATAATTTAGAAAATTTTGTAGTAACAAAAAATCGCTGGTGGTGGCAAAAATTAGAACAAAAAATCGCTGGTGATCGCAAAAAACTGAACAAAAAATCGATTGTGGGCTTTGTTAAAAATCAGGAGCTTAGACTGGATTTTAAAATATTTTAGAAAATTTAGAAAAATAGAACAAAAAATGGCTGGTGGTCGCAAAAAATAGACCAAAAAATCGCCAGTAATCACAAAAAAATGAGCAAAAAATCAGCCAGTGGCATAAAAAAATTGAACAAAAAACTGCTTGTTAAAAATTTGTTCAGCATCAAGTTTGAATTTTAAAAATTTTAGTGGTAAAAAAATTTTGTGGATTGGGATTTGGGTCTGGGTATTAATACTACCGCCAACTGTTTTATTTTTATATTTCCAAGTACGTCTTTTTAATAACACTGTAATTAACAATAAGTATATTTGGCCTTGATGTGGATACTGATATCACAAAACACACTAATTAAGCTTTAAAAATATTCAGTCGTTGCTTGTAAAATGAAACACATTTTTAAAATACGTTGGTGACACTGTTACAAAATTTAATCAGTGTGACCAACTGGTAACTGCAAGTTTTTGGCCCCTGAGAATAAAATACGTATATTGAAAAATTAAGCCACTTCATCGATTGCCAATCTCGTATAATCATTACTATTCGTTTTAACTTGTTTAAAACAAGCAATTATGACCCACAAAAGTGAAATAGAAATTAGAAAACCAATCGCAATACTAGAATAAATAAAAATTGTATTAAAATCGCCAAAATTTGAATTTTGACATTCCAAATCCCACTGTTTTCGTGTAATAAGAACCGGTTTTAAAATTCTAATAAAATCGTCAAAATCGCAGTCAAAATCACACCCTTTTAGTGCAATTTTCTGCACTTGAGTCGAATTCTTATAAAAAATATTAAGATAAAAACTCGAATTGCGCCTCAATTCGAACATAATCGTGCTAGCATAGGGGGGACAATGATACTCGAAAGCCCCCATTGTGTTAAGTACATTGGCAATAGTGACATCATGCCCCGAAAAAACTAGAAATTTGCGAAAACCGTCATTTTTTGTAGCGTTACGAAAATGCTCAACAATTTCGTTAAAAAGGGGCCCTGTTTTGAGCCTCGCCAACTCTTCAGTATAGCACTGAGTCGCGAAGCTAAACCGGGCCCAGGGGGCCATTTTCTCAGGGTAAACCCCCGATGTCCAATCCGGTAAAACAAACTTATTCAAACTTTCGATATACAAAGTATTGTATAAATACTCAAGAGACTCAAGTGACGCGATTTGGGCCCCCGAATTCTTGCTCAAATAGGCGTACAAGTCGCGGTTTTCGCGAGAGATATTGAGGAAAAACTCGGTTTTGAAAAGTTGGGTTAGGAGCGAGTTGTATTTGGGGCAATATTTCTTCATTGCGAGGAGGTTGTCCTCCAGTTCGGGGGTCGTATGGACTGGGATTGGCTGCCAGGGCAGCGTGGGGTCCCACACTTGGTCGGCTTTCGGGGGGTACAAGCCGGCCAAGTTGGCCTCGGCGGACATGAGAGTCCTATCAACGTCAGTCGACCGGATGTAGAAGTCCCTCTCTGAGTAGTGGGGCGACAGGAAGCCCCCGTAACGCTGACGGAGCCACTGACCCAATTGGAAGTGGTGCTGTTTGCCCAACTAATCAAACGAATGATTTGTGCGCAAATGGGGGCTACTCACATTTGTCAGTTGACCGAAGCCCACGGGCCAGTAGGAGGCGTTGCGGTAGGGGTCTCGCGGGTACGGCTGGATGGGGGTCCGGTCGCCATGCCTGTAAATCTGCAAAGACATGAGACACCCAGGGGGCTATCAACACTCACCACAACCACGGAAATTAAGTCATCACAGAGCGAGACACTAATAAGTACACAAGCTACCACTAGTCTAAACATTGTACTTTGTAATCACAGCATTTTTGTTTATCAACATATGGTTCAAAATTTTTGACAACTGACAACCAGTGCTACCAACTCACACAACGCCACCGTGATTCATGCAATTTTCACACTTTTGGTGCAATTACACGAAAAAACATTGACTATTTCAGTGGAAAACAATCTTGTTGGTGCCGAATTTATCACAGACGAGAAGAAAATGTGATTTTTGCCCCAACGGGGCCCTAACCTCTCGCCAGGACTGCCAACCGAAATTCAAAAAATGGCGGAAAATGCGGCTAATTTCACATTCACATCGCAGAATAAACCCTCGATTTTCGAAATAATTGCTTCGAAATCACTCAACGACACACTTCACCCGGCACTCCAGAAAATCGCACTGGTAAGGATACGATTTATTGGGTCGGTTTTAACAATTGTAGTTTTTGGCCACAAATTGCCCCCAAAAATTCAACTGGTTGGGTAAATACTACGACGAACTGTTTCTTCTATTAAATTGTGGGCTCCAGTATGGCTATTTGCGCAATTACGGTGAGTTTACCCCTTTAAAAATTGTTTTAATTGAATTTCAGACGCCACATTTTCGGAGAATTTCTACGGTTTGAAACGGGTCTTGGATAATGATAATCAATTAACAAGTCACCATCGACGCATTTCCTTGCTTTTCTGCGTGTTTTTGCCGTATTTCAAGCGAAAATTGGACGAAAAAGTGGCTTTGTACCGTCTTGAAAACGCCGATGGTTGTTTGCGTAATGTATGCTTGCCAATTTAATTGGCCCGAGTAATAAAAATCCCTAGAATTTCGAAGGCCGTTTCAAAAAATTATTAATTTTGTCGCACTCGACTTTCGAGATAACATGGGGGCTGCTCACTGTCTACAACTACATTCAATACATGTCGCACCAAACCGATGCTCAACTTCCGATTCTCCAATTGATTGATGTTAAATTGGCGTATCCAGAGCCACTTCCAGAGGAGCCAAGTTTCTGGTCGCTTTTATTCAAAGGGCATTTGGCGGATTTATGGCAATTGAACGTTTTGAAAAACGCGATTACGAGTACGTTTGAGATTGGAGCGTTTTTCTTACAGTTTTTGCAAGCTTGGAGCACCCACCAAAATTACAATGTGACAGCGTTGCCAACTGTCAAACCTCCAATGGTGAGTTTAGTGACACAATGTTGGTAGCAATGTTAATTTGTTTGTTTAGCTTGATGGGAAGGCCCGAAACTATCAGAATAAGTGTCCAATTTGTTTGCAATTTTGGAAAATACCGACTGTTCTTCCCGTTTCCGGGTACGTGTTTTGCTTTCCTTGCATTTTGCGGTATTTGAGGGAAAACCAGAAATGTCCTGTTACAAGCCTTCCCGCCAAACCACTCGACATTGTCAGGATATATGATAATGAATAAAACACATTATAGTTGAGAATTTTTTATTGAAATAAACATGCAATTGTAAAAACAACAAAAAGCCACACTTTTTGTCAAGCAAAATGATAAAAAATATTAATAAAAAACGAAAAAGAAGTCTCAAATACCTGGGAATACATCCACGAGGTCCTTCCGGTACACTCATCCTAATCCTAGTAATCCTATCCTAATCCTCAAACAGTTTTAAATCCACTTCATCGCCAAAATCCTAGGAAAAGCATTAAAATCCCCCGAAAATTTATTTTTGTATAATTTAGTTATAAAAAATCCTTATCCTAGGAGTTTGTCCTTTCCTTTCCGGTGAAGTGGAGATCAAAATCCCGTGTTTGTGAGACCTATCGCATTGCAAAACATCTCGTTTAAACACTGATTTTTCCAGAAAATGAAAACGTGTCAATCTTTTTTTGAAATGATTGTGTTTGAATGTTAGAAAAATTGAATATCTTATTTACCGAGCCATTTAATTGTGTGGTGTCCTCTCAACACTCCGAAAAATGCAATGCTTAGTGTGTTTAAAGTTAAAAATCCTCCTCCACGATCTTTGAGACTCCCTCCTAACAACATTCATCCACTCCTCTTGCATCCGGGTGTGTCAAAGATAACATTTTATTGTCTATTATTTACTAGCGACTTTATTATTTTTTCCAAAAACCAGTCCAACGCTGATTGACTCAGCAAATTGTACGGTAACAGAAAAAAGAAACAATACATATTAGTGCCTTATCGATATTCTAACCTAATTGAAAATTTTTATAAAATTTAATTCTAAAAAAATTACATGAATGGAGGAGAGAAAAAACCGATTTTTCCAGGAATGTCAGGAGAATTAAAACAAGCACATTTACAAGTACAAATCCCAGGGTTACCAACCGATTTTTTTCTCTTTGAAATCATCAATCAAATTAAAAAAACCCCGGTTTTTTTGATACGTACATTATACAAAAAGGCCAGTCCGAAGTGTCGATTAAATTAGGAACGAGAGCGGCTCCTGGAGTAACTTCTTTTCACCGGGCTGTACGTCGGAGACCCTCTTCTACGAGGGGAATACGAACGACTGCGAGACCTTCCCCCTGACCGTCTATCACTCCCTCCACGATCCTCTTTCACCCTTATGTACGAAACCTCACCCTGAAACACCCAATTAAACCTCAAACATCCCCCAAAACAAGCCTCACCTCGTGTGACCTAAACCTCGAATCATCCAATTTCTTGATAGCGTATTTCATGTCTTCATATCTGAGAAACTCCACGACGCCTGAACCGTCCTTGAACGCGTCCGCGAAGCACACATCCCCGGCCTCCCGCATGTGGTCCTTCAAGTCCTGCCACGACCCCGACGGCGGCAACCCTGCAAAAAAATACAAAAAAATTCAATTGACGCTTCACACATTTCAAAATTGGTGATTTATCAAATACCAACCTGACAAAACTAAAGCCTAATTCAAGGACGTAACCATCTATTTTAAATTACAAGTTATTCTAGACGAATAATTTTGTTATGGTTGGTTAATGATAAATAATTTTGTAATTTTACCTTCGTGCGTGGTTAATTATTATTAATTTCGCGATAAAAACCTGGATTAACAATTTTGGGAACGCAATCGTGGGTGGCTGAAAACAGTTCTGCCACCCGTTTACACTAAAATGGGGTGACCCACCTGTCACGAGTACTCTGAACTGCGACCTCCTGGCCGGTGGCCCCCTGGAGCTGCGTCCCCGGTCGCCGCCGCCTCGACCGCCCCTGAAGCTGCCATGGCCGCCGCCCCTCGGGAACTCCACTCTCAAACGGTAGCCGTCGTAGTCGTATCCGTCGCGTGCGTGAACGGCGTCGTCGGCGTCCCTAAACCATCACACTGAAACGCATTTTGGGGCCACAAAGGGGCTTACCTAGGATCCTCGAACTCCACGAAGGCGAAAGGCGGTCCTCGGCGATTTTTCAAGTCAACGAATGTCACTTTGCCAAATTTGTAAAACAGGTCTTGGATGTCTTTGGTGCGGATGTCCGGGGGCAGATTCCCCACGTAGATTCGGCAGTCGTTGCGGCTGTTTGACATGATTTCGTTCTGAAAAGTGGACGAAATCGACGATAAACAAGAAAGAAAGATGGCGACGGGAGGGCGTTGCGATTGCAGCGACCTCTAAACGGGGCGTGGCGCCAAATTTGAATGGAGGGTAAACTAACAATTTATAAATACCCCAATATCTATTAAACCAGTTAGTGAAAAAGTTAAGTTCAATAGTGGACTTTTTCACCTGCAGATATAAACAATCTATATCGTCGTGTATAATACAACATTTTTTTCTATAGCAAGGCTTCAAATTTAAAAGAAAAAAAGAAAATTTCTAACAAAAGTACAACTTTTGGCACAAAATCGCAATTGTGTTGCTCTGTTACTATGAGTTACTAAAACATTTTATCTATCCTTTTGTTAAAGTGTTACTTTAAAGTGCTACTTTACCTATTTAAAGGAGTTGGTAAAGATATGAAATTTAACTTCTGATATAGAAGTTTTTTTTTTTTTTTTTCATCAGTACACTAGACGAATGTTAACAAAATAAGACAGAAAATTAAGTCTTTTGTAACATTTTATGAATTTAGAACGTTTTTTACTGAGAGAATTTAAGTAAATTAGAAAATAAATAAATTAGAGTAGGCGACGATTAATATTCTACAGTTGGCAACAATTTTTGCTGTAAATTTTCCACACAAACTGGAAGTGAAAATAAGAACTTTAATCACCGCCTTCTCTAATTAATTTTTTTTCGATCGCACGGTATTTTGCAAAACGAGGCAGAAAATTGCTAAATCAAATCTGAAAAAAATTAATTTCTATAAAATCAAGTGTGAAGCGCTTTATTTTTGCTAAATTAAGCAAAATTAGGTTTTTCTGCACAAAATCGATGGATTTTTAAAAATGAAGCAAACAAATTGGTTTCGTGAGAATTTTGACATTGTCACCAACATTAAAAACATAAAATACACTAGACTGTTAACGCCCCCAAACGAGTTCGTTAAAGACGCAAAATAGAAAAATTAATAGTGCCCAAATCATAGAGATGTGAATTTGTAAAAAGTGAGTTGTGTAAATCGGACTTTAAACATCCAATTGCTTTTTCAGGGACACATCTAACAAAAATGACAATAGTAAAAAAGTAGGGTTAAAATTCTTGATATATAAAAAAATCTACTGCGTCTGTCACAATAGTTGACACAATTTAGTTACTTCTGCTGCCAACACAACCCACACACTGGTGCGGACTAGGTGCTGCCAACTTTGCAATAAATTAAATGGCCGCGACTTTACCCGTTTTTAACAAAATAGTCCTTTGATCGGGATAAAGAAAGAAATTCCTTTGAAAGTAGTAATACACTGGTGGACACGGAATTTTTGGACGATTTGTCATTCGACTGACATAAAAATGTAAACGGGTCTTAGGCAACTAACCTCATTTTCGGTTTTTGTAATTTTTATCATAATAGCTAGAGAAAAAATTACAACAAATCAAAATAATTTATTAAACTTATATAAAAACACGTATTGCTGGCATTATTGTTTCGAAAAATTGACGCCAAAAATAAATTTCAACTAAAACTTTCGAATTTTAGTTCCAAACGTCAACCATAATGACAATGAAGCGTGGCTTACATTGACATTTTTTGAACTGTCATAAATTTGATGTCCAAAATTTTTATCGGATTTTTTTAATCGAACTTACGATTCAACAGAAGTTAGTTCTTATTACACTTGATCACTTTTTTATTGAATCATACATAACATGATTGACAAGGCATAAATACGATAGATTCCACAAAAAGGCGACAGAGGGCCGCTGCCAACCATAAAAAAAATAAATTTGACATAATAGCGCATTACATAATCGTGATTTTCGCTTGTAAAACGTGACCAAAAATTGGTTTTACGTCAAATTTGTATTGAAAAAGAACGTTTTTTAGGCTAATTAAAATACTGAAATTTTGTTATTGATCTGTCAACTGTCATTTGAATGAAGCATTGTCAACATGGCAATAATAGCCAATATAAATTATTTGGCCACAAAACTCACTAGACGTAGATCAGAGATTTGAAAATTCACAATTTTTCCTTTTTTATATGGTGGTTACTCGAATAAAATCGTTATCAGTGTAAATTTTATTATTGTTTTTTGTTCGCTATCCCAATCAAGCTTCAACCGCATCCTTCCTTTGTTTGTTATTTTCTTGCGCTTTATAAACCCACCACCGCTCCTTCGCCCATCACAAACCCTCACCATGTCCAAGAAGAACCTTCTCCTCCTCTTCGACCGTCCCCAAGAGCCCGTCTTCATCGGCAAAGGCTCGAAAAAGACCGTCTTCGACATCCCCAACGAGTACCTCAGCGACAAGTACAAACCGTTGGGAATCTCCCTCAGCAACCGTTTCAAGCAAGACTCCGAAGAAAGCGTCTCGGTGAAGAAAATCTCAATTCCACCACTTGGTGAAATCCTCGATTTGGCACGTGATGAGAACTTCTCCCTGTTCATCCCCAAACACCGGCGAATTGCCGGCCGCCTCATCGACATCTTCCTCGGCATGCGCAACGTGGACGACCTCCTCTCCGTCGCGGTGTACGCCCGCGACCGCGTCAACCCCTACCTCTTCAACTACGCCCTCTCCGTGGCCATCCTCCACCGCCAGGACACCCAGGACATCGACCTCCCCTCGTTCATCGAGTCCTTCCCCGACAAGTACGTCGACTCCAAGGTGTTTGCGCAAGCGCGCGAGCAAGCCACGGTCGTGCCCGAGGGCTCGCGAACTCCCATCGAGATCCCGAGGGATTACACGGCGTCGGACTTGGAGGAGGAGCACCGATTGGCCTACTTCCGGGAGGATTTAGGGATCAATCTCCACCATTGGCACTGGCATCTGGTGTACCCCTTCGAGGCGGCGAGGGAAGTCGTCGCGAAGAACCGAAGAGGGGAGTTGTTCTACTATATGCACCAGCAGGTCATCGCCAGGTATAACTTCGAGAGGTTGAGCAACAAGCTGAAGAGGGCGACGAGGTTTAACGATTTCAATGAGACCATCAAAGAGGCCTATTTTCCCAAATTGGACAGTTTGGTGTCGAGTCGGGCTTGGCCCTCACGAGTCGCCAATCAGAAATTGAGGGATTTGAACCGGGAAGTCGACCAAATTAAGCAAGATGTCGAGGATTTGAAGCGGTGGAGTGACCGGATTTATGCAGCAATACACCAAGGGAGTGTCACTGATGTGAGTTCATTATCTTATCAATTTTTTTCAAAAAAAATTTTTTAATTTTTTTTGTGTCATGTCACTGAAAAACCTAATTTCGTCGTTTAAAAATTGCATAATTATGACAAATTAAGGTTTGCGAAACTGTCCCATGAGAAATTAATACAATTAGTTATGTAATTACATTAAAAACTTGCGATTTGACGAAAATTCACACAAGGGAATTTTATACGTTATGTATGGCAGCTCTGCTGTCAGCCACCTGTGATTCAATTTTGCAAATTGTGATTGTGATTTTACCGAAAAATGGCAAAATTAAGATTAATTAACTTTCAAAAAAACCACTAAAGTAAAGGTAATTTCAATTCACAAGAAACATAATTAAAAAAAAATAGTTTTTGCATAATGGTGATTCAAAAATGTCAAAGAAAATTTCTAATTTTTACCGAAAGTTATTTAAAGATTGCAGAATTATGACAAATTAAAGTTCGGGAAACTGCACAAAGGGTAATTCGTAATTAATACAATTATTACTTATGTAGTTACAATAAAAACGTGCGATTTTCTGAAAATTCACAGAAAGGAATTTTTTACGTAATGTTTGGCAGCTCTGTTGTCGGCCACCTGCGATTTAATAATTATTCATATTATTATTGTGATTGTGTTTTTATTAAAAAATGTAAAAAATTAACATTCAAGGAAGTCACTTAAAGGTAATTAAAGGTGATTTCACTACACAAGAAATGTAATTTTTCAGAAAATTTTCAGTTTTTGCATAACGTTGGTGATTCTGTCAATGTCAAAAAAAAAATCGATTTATCCCGAAAATTGTTTAAGATTGCAAAATTATGACAAATTAGTTTTGAAAACCGCCTCAAGAATAATTCGTAATTAATACAAATACATATTATGTAATTACTAATTACAATAAAAACGTGCAATTTTCCGAAAATTCACATAAGGGAATTTTATAGGTAATGTTTGGCAGTTCTGTTGTCGGCCACCTGCGATTAATAATTTTTCACATTGTGATTGTGTTTTCATCAAAAAATGGCTAAATTAAGACTAATTATCATTCAGGAAAGCCATTTAAACATAATTAAAGGTAATTTCAGTACACAAGAAACGTATTTTTTTTTTATTTCAGTTTTTGCATAACGTTGGTGATTATGTCAATGTCAAAAAAAATTCGATTTATCCCGAAAATTGTTTAAGATTGCAAAATTATGACAAAATAGTTTTGAAAACTGGCCCAAGAATAATTCGTAATTAATACCTATTATGTAATTACTAATTAAAATAAAAATGTGAGATTTTCCAAAAATTCACATAAGGGAATTTTCTACGTAATGTTTGGCAGCTCTGTTGTTGGCCACCTGTGATTTAATAATTTTGCACATTGTGATTGTGTTTTCATCAAAAAATGGCAAAATCAAGACTAATTATCATTCAAGAAAGCCATTTACACATAATTAAAGGTAATTTCAGTACACAAGAAACGTAATTTAAAAAAAAAACAGTTTTTGCATAACGTTGGTGATTATGTCAATGTCAAAAAAAAAATCGATTTATCCCGAAAATTGTTTAAGATTGCAAAATTATGACAAAATAGTTTTAAAAACTGCCCCAAGAATAATTCGTAATTAATACCTATTATGTAATTACTAATTAAAATAAAAATGTGCGATTTTCCGAAAATTGACACAAGGGAATTTTATACGCAATGTTTGGCAGCTCTGTTTGTTGTTTTTCACATTGTGACTGTTTTTATTAAAAAATGGCAAAATTAAGACTAATTATCATTCAAGAAAGCCATTTAAACATAATTAAAGGTTATTTCAGTACACAAACAACGTAATTTTTCGAAAATTTTCAGTTCTTACATAACATTGGTGATTCTGTCAAAGTAATGAAAATTTCCAATTTAACCCGAAAAGTGTTAAAAAATTGCAAAATAATGGTAAATTAGAGTTCGGGAAACCGCTTCAAGTATAATTAATATAAAATTATTGATTTAAAAGCTAAAAACTAAATGATTACGTCCTTGAAATAGACTTACCTTTTGTCAGGTTGGTATTGCAATTTCGGTGAAAATGTTGAGTTATTCCCCTAGGAACGTGGCCGCAGCATCACCCTCACCGAGAACGAGGGCATCGACATCCTCGGCAACATGATCGAGTCGAGCATCCTCTCCCCCAACCGCACTTACTACGGCGACCTCCACAACATGGGTCACGTCTTCATCTCGTACATCCACGACCCCGACCACCGCCACTTGGAGTCTTTCGGTGTGATGGGTGACTCCGCCACGGCCATGCGAGACCCCTTTTTCTACCGCTGGCACTCGTACATCGACGACATCTTCCAGGAATACAAGGCAACCCTCCCTCGCTACACCGAGAACCAACTCAACTACCCGGGAATCACCGTCAGTAATATCGAAGTCCAGGCGCAGGGGAGTCCCAAAAACACCTTCAACACGTTCTGGCAACAGTCCGACGTTGATTTATCCCGCGGGATGGACTTCCAGCCTCGAGGCTCCGTTTTTGTCCGCTTCACACATTTGCAACACCAACCTTTCAATTACAAAATCACTGTTAATAATCAGAGTAATGGGAATAGGAAAGGCACCTGTCGGATCTTCCTCGCGCCAAAATTCGACGAAAGGGGGAATCCCTGGCTGTTCCGCGACCAGAAAATCATGTTCATTGAACTGGATAAATTTACAGTTAACTGTAATACCGACTTGCTTATCCCCTCCACGTCAGTAACTATATTTTTTTGTAGTGAAACAGGGGCAAAATACCATCACTAGGGCGTCGACCCAGTCCTCGGTGACGATCCCCTTCGAGCGGACTTTCCGTAACCTGGATTTGAACCGTCCCCAAGGAGGAGAAGAATTGGCCCAGTTCAATTTCTGTGGGTGCGGATGGCCCCAACACATGCTCATCCCCAAGGGAACCCCCGAAGGGATGAAATCGCAACTTTTCGTCATGATTTCCAACTACGATGATGATAAAATCGAGCAAAACACGGACGGGATTTGCAACGATGCTGGGAGTTATTGCGGGATTAAGGATAAACTGTATCCCGATCGAAGGTCAATGGGGTATCCGTTTGACCGGATGCCCAGGAATGGGGTTGACACTCTCCAACAGTTCCTGACCCCAAATATGCGGGTCCAGGATGTCACCATCAAGTTTAGTGACAGGACTGTGAGGCCCAAGCAACGAAATTAACTTTGTAACGGATTACTGATTCGAATAAATTGAAGCATTTAATTGGTTATTTTTTTCATAAAATTTTTGCGTTGGTATGACTGATGACGAAAAATGGGTTAAAACTTGCACATTTATGACAAATGCGAGCTTGGGAAACGGCTCAAAGAGAAATTAACACAATTATTCATTTAATTACGTTCAAACTCGTGATTTTACGAAACTACTAGGGAATTTGAAGCGCCAGGTGTGGCACTGGCACCTCTGCTAAATTGTGAGGTTGTGTTGTCACGTCTTGAAAACTACTAATAAATACAATTTTTATTCATTTAGTTCATGTTTGAGAAGTACCAGTTGCGAGTACGTGGTGAAAGGACAGTTGGCACACCTGTATTGCGTCTCACTCGCCCGTGATTCACCCAAATGGGCGCTACCAACATGACGCCACAAATCAGTCTTGAAAAAAGTAGAAAAATCACAAAAATTGCACTTGTAGTCTCTTTTAATCACATTGGAGCACGAAAATAGTGTTTTTTTTGCTTCAATGTTGACTTTACTTATGATAAACACCTGGGGAATGATACACAGTGGTTGCACCAGACCTAAAAACCCAAAGTTTTATAATCGTTAACAAAAAACTAGTTTGTGTACTGATTGGTACGCCTCCATGATCCTCAAGCTTCTCATTGGTGGTTTTATTGTGTCGTGGGGTGGGGAATGCGGGTAAATCCCCGGATGCCACATCTGCGGCTTCTTTGAGCACGTTATAGTACGTGACGTCGGATATTCGTGTGGCTGCTAACACTCTTTGTCTGAAGTTTGACAGTGGTATCACTGGTTTTCCTGTTCTTTGGAACACTGCTGCTTCATTTTTCATAAAATGTGTCACTCTTGCGATGATTTCACGCGCTTGGGCATGAATTATCTGGCCTTTTCGGCCGTAAGTTTTGGGTAAGTCGTCGACCATTTTAAAGCCACACCTTATCATGTTCTCGCATGTCCTAGGATAGGCAACACATTAAACACCGGTGTAGAATGTGTTGCATAATAATAAGCAAGAAAACGTAAATGATTATTTATTATCATCATCATTTTATTTGGTACAGTGTATGATACATGAAAGATAGATAACAATCAAGCCGCGAAATATATACCAACCAGTGGCCTTGATATGTGACCAGTTCACAACCTGTCAACGCACTCTTGAACCAAAACCAGTTGACAAGATTTCATAAAGCTGCATAAAGAATTATATACAATAGGGAATCAGAGGCGTCTCGAGACGGGTGACCCCACCCGAACCGAAAAATACAAAAATCATACACCAGATCGGGTCATGTGACGCGTTTCGAGACCAAGAGGGTGTCAACATCGATATTTATATCTATTTTTTTTTATATGTTACATAATAGAATTGTTTATTGTTTGTACAAAAAGAAAGATAACAGAAGTGCCAATACCGGAACGTGTCGGCGACGGCCGAAACGTCGCCGGTTGTGCGTGATGTAAAGAAGAAGGCACAACAAACTTACGACGATGATTTGTTGTCAAATGTGAGACACTCAAAAAACTTTAGGAACAACGATTCAATGGTGGCGGACACGAAATCTGACATTTGATTAACAAATCATTACGACATCAAAGAGTTGAAATGACAGTTGTGCCGATTATTTTTTAACAGCTGTTTTTGAAACCAATGGAAGAAATCATCACTTTAACAATTTCTAAGCTAAATCACAACAGTCTTACTTGTACGAAAACGAAACAAAACTCTCAAGGGGCCACTTCCTAGTCGAGAATCACAAAAATTAGCGCACGCCACTGGAGACACTGCGCGGTAAAAAGTAGTACTGCGCCAAATTTAATTTTGACATAAAAAAATCAATATTTTTTATTTAGTTGTGAAAAAAACGAATAAAAATCGTAATTTCAATCAGGGCCGTACCCAAGGGGGGGATTAGGGGGTTCAAACCCCCCGAAATGCTGAGCACTTTGTTATATAGTGTTATAAGTGTTAAAAATTTAGCTTTTTTGTTATTTTAGTGAGTTAATTTTAAATTTTTCTGAATTAATTATTCATGTGTTAATTATACAGTGTTCATTTTTATTGTTAGGTACAAATTTAAATAGTTGATAGAATATTTAATTTTAAGACAAAAGTGTTTCGAAAAATGCTATGAAAAGGAGCTACACCCCCTAAAAAAGGTACGTTTTTTAAAGGGTTTTTCCTAATATTTCAGAACAGATAAAATTACAAAATTTGGTACCTTTATATGTACACCTAAACAAATGCCAAATAACAAAATTTTTAATCAGGGGCGTCCTAAACGGTAATTTTTTTAAATTTTTATGCTGTTTATGGTCTGTAATATAAATTTTTAAACCGATTTTTACTAAAAATCCGTAAATTGTATCGGAAAAACCCAAAAGACCTTTTTTTAATGAAAAACTATGAAATTTTGTTGCTGAAAGTGGCAAGAAACCACAGGCAAAATAGTTAGAGTAAATTTTTACCCTAATCCCATCTAGTTTAGGAAGCCCCTAATTAAAAATTTTAACATTTAATTTTTGTACTTGTTTAGGTGTATAAAAGTTATCATCTGAATTTTTTTCTAAAATGATTTTGGAAATATTGAAAAAAACCTATTAAAAGCGCACCCCTTGCGTAGCATTTTTCGATATATGTTCATAGAAAATTTTTGTTTTAAAAATGAATATTCATCTCCTGTTTAAATTTGTAACAATAAAAAGTATTAAAATTATTTTTTGTTACTTTTGTAAGTTAATTTGTATTTTTTTGTTTAATTAGGATCTCTTATTTCAATTTAAAATAAAAACGTGTGCTTAGAGATTTTTTTTTAATCCGTCTTCTTTCATTTCATTTTCATGGACCAACAAGAAATAAAATTCTGGTTACGGCCCTGATTTAATTTCCAAAACAATACAAGTTGCCTAGCAACAAGCCAACTACGCCACACCAGTCAGTGGCGTAGTTGACACATGGGAAAAGGATGATCGAGGACTAGGAATCGCCGCGTTGCCAAACTTGGTGTTGTTTGCCAAGTTGTAAAGTATTTATCAACAACAATAGCAAGCAAATTCAACAATTGAATAATAATCCAGTAACAGCTAGTAATGATATTGGTCACTTTTGTACTTCGTACTTTAAATATATGATAATACTGAATGATTATTTGCAGCTTACATAGATTTGTATCTTAAGATATGAATAAATGAGTGTAAAATCGAAACGACATCACATAAGCTGCTCCGCAATTTGAACACTTTAGCGATATTATAACATTTGAGCGTCGATATGACGCAATAACCCGGTTCCAAAAACAGCTACAGAATCAATAAAAACCAACACAAATTTCAAACAATATTATTTCCCTCCGAGTCCGAACTTCATAAAAATGAGTTCTTTCCCTTTGGAGAGAATATCACCACCGGGCGCCGTAATCTCGTTCAATTTCTGCATAAGATTGGGCCCTTGTTGTTGTTGCTGCTGTTGTTGTTGACCCATCATCACATTGGGTACCACCTGCGGCACACCTTTGTGCTGTTGAAGTCGCGATTGATTTTGCCCCGAGAAGGGCTGTTGTTGACCGCTGAACGCTTGCGGTTGTTGCTGTTGTTGTTGTTGACCGAAAATGCCGCTAGATTGACCCGATGACGTGCTGTTGGGTTGGACGAGAGGCTGTTGTTGCTGTTGCTGGTTACCACCTAGCCTCATGCCTCTCCCCCTCCCCTAGAAAAGCACCGCGGGTCAAAAACGCGACAATTATTTCGTATCAACAAGAAATTACTCCCTAAAATTTAGGGATATTCGTGAATGGGTTGCCATAAATTTGGTTAGGTTGGTTTCTGGTGACAAACAAAAGATTTTGTAACTAGTGTCAAAATTTAGGTTAAGTCACCTGTCAGCCGTCAGCAACAAGGGATAGCCAACCATAGACATTCAAAATTATTTCTGAAAATTCTAGTTACAAACAACATGAAAAACGTAATTTTCCTAAAAGTTCAAATCCTAGGTGGTAATTTCTTGTTGACAAATCTTTAAAAAAATGTATTTTTGGGTGCTGGGCACTACTGGACACTAAAAACTACCGAAAACACATTTTTTGACAAACAAAAAAGCGCTTAATTTGTTATTGTTTTTTTAGGTTACAGTTCTTTTCACAATTAAAAAAATAAAATAGTGAAAAATAACTAAGGGCACCCTGTATGTTAATCGGCGATTAAAAATCATACAAACCGTGAATTTCTCCTTCATGCACCCTGTCTGACACATTGAAAGCTTATCAACGACATTAAATCGAACACTGTGTATATATGTCATTTTGTTGTCATGCCTCTAGCCACTAACATCGAAAATAGGAGGAAAAAAAGAAAACACTCAGTAACATAACCACACTTTTTTGAAGGAAACAGAGATAGCTGTATTCTATTTGATAAAAGAGAAAGAGAGAGAGCGAGTATTGGCGTAAATACCTGATTGTGCTCGGTGAAGACTTGTGTATTCGGTGTCGCAGTGTTGATAGCATTGTCTAACTGAGAGGGTAACACAGGGCAGGCATCTAGCAACAGACAACACACAGTACAGTCAGACGCTGCCTTACAACACAAAAAGACTCGTCATTTAATTCGTCGATATCTGTACAACATGTTTGACAAGTCTCCTCGATCTCTCTCTGGTTGGTAAATAAATTAGTACAGTTATCACCAACTAAAAGTGATAAGTGTATATACTCTTTTTCATATTAATGTGTATCAAGTAGGTTGTAGAAGTCTAAATGCAGCTTTAATTTAAAGGCCAATTCACACAAAAAGTGTCATTAATGTCATTCAGAACAAACATCAATAACGACAAAAACCTTTTATGTTAATTACGTTGTTAATTTAAATTATTTCTTGCTACCTGGGGTACACATATTTATTTTTAGGTAAGATTGAGGTTATGATTGTTTGAATTTTTGCATGGTTGCCACCTTAAAATGATCTCTTTCAACGACTACTTTGATGCACATTAATATGAAAAAATATAGTTTATTGTCAAACATGAGATACGTCAAAAATCAACTCTTTTATCATGCATTCTGATTGGATAAGGACGAGTCTTGTTGTGTCAAAAACCAGCTGAGAGAGAAAGAGATAGAGCTAGCGATTGGCATACATCGTTAGTGCAAACCGAACATTGAAAAACAGTTAAAGCTTCCGGTTTATTTCTTACGAGAAAAAAAATTAAACGAAGAAATAAACCGAGGTTACATCACACGCTTGCTGACACCGAAAAGACAATTTCAAGGGATATACAGGGTGAGTCAGTTGTGCCGATCTGACCCCATTATTCAAAGTACGAAACTAATTTTTTGCCTTGAATGAAACGCTAAATTCGTACTTTGTGTAACAAGGCCGTTATCCTCCGACTCACCCTGTATGTTATATAAAAAGGGGGAGTGTTGCTTGGTTAGTGTTCTCTGTTCTGTCCACCTGAAAACATGTAAGGGGGCAAGTGTGTGATGATAAAATTTGAGGGCGTGGCCTCTTGTCCCGTCGCACTTTTACCTTTATTCCTTTGCCTCAATTGGTTTTCTCGTGGCGGTGGAGGCGGTCCTCTCGCACCCGGTCCAATCCCTCTGCCGCCGCGTTGGCCCCGCCCCATTGAGCCACTCCCCGTTTGCGATGTCTGTCCCACACCGTACTGTTCCGGCGCCTCTGTGAGGAAATTCGACGGGACTAGCCCCCTCACCCCGTCGATCTCCCCCATATAAAACCCATCGTCGTCCATCTCCCCATACACGTTGATGATTTGTCCCGTAGTGAAGCTCAATTCCACCTGCAGTTGGGACAAACATTGGGGTAGAGCTTTTGCTCGTATCAAGCCCCGCCTATAACCCCTCCCAACATTTATAAGTGTCTCACCTCGGCATCCACATTCGGACTCAACTCCTGGGGGTCGTAGTCGTACAACGCAACCATACGTTTGACGGGCATGTTGGCGTAAATGTCGCCCCATCGGTCCCGATTCTGGTTCCCCTCCACCTCCATGACCATATTATGGGGCACATAACCTTTCCTCCCCTTGCACTCACCCCAGTAAAACCCATCAGCGTCCTTATCCCCAAACACTTTAATCGTATCACCTTCGGAAAAGGGGAGTTCCTCGTCACACGCGTCCGGATTGGGGGACATGGTGGCGGGGTCGTAGTCGAACAATGCGACGAAATAACGCGCCCTCTTTTGCGGATTGGGCGGATTTGGGTTGTTTGGACCCGCCCTCGCGCCTTGCATTTGACCCGAACGCATGTTCTGCATTCCGCCACGAGGATTGGACTGGCCTGGAAGCAAGGGCGGAGTCAGGGGCGGAGCTGACCCAGAAATGTGTGTTATTGGTCATGCGCCTACAAACTTACCTTAAGTGTGTGTTTTTATACAGGGTGGTTATTGTACAAATATAAAATTAAATTACAATTCAGCACTTTTCAATTATTGCAATAAAATAAAAATTGGAGAAACTGTCAGCAGAGGCAAAGCCGAGTTCTTACTACTACTAGCCAATTTTTTTAGTAATTTAATTTATTTTGAAGGGATGATATACTTATGTGATATTTTGCGTTACAGTTTTTTGTAATGTGTGCGTTAGTGTGCCACAAGATGGGCGACTCTTTGTTTAGTTTTTACCTTGTTGGTAATACTGTTGCTGTTGTTGTTGTTGCTGTTGTGTCGGTTGTTGTTGTTGCTGTTGTTCTCTTGTTTGTTGTCCTTGTCTGAACTGTCTTTGTTGATGATATTGTCTTTGATTTCGTCGATCCAACATTTCGTCTTCAGATAAATTAACTTCGTACGATTCTTTTGTTATTTCTGCAATGGAGCGTTGTGCTATTGTTTAGAAATAAGCGTCTAAGCGAATTAGTTTTTTTGGATTTGACACCAATTCTACCTTAGCCAACTCTATATTAAAGCTTCTAATACATCATGCCAATTAAGATTTTTTGAAAATGAAAAAAATTTCACTCACTACTTTAATTTTGGGAAAAGAAGAAAAATTTTTACCAATTGAGGGAATCCCCGATTGCTGTCGATGCGAGTTGCTACTCGGGAAGATCTCCTTGTCGCTCAAATTCTCATCTGGCTCTATAATCTGCACAAAAACAGTTATTTAACCTAAAAAATTGAATACGGACCTGTCCTTGCTGTTGCCTGGGCATCTGCTGTCGAATGTGGGCGGGCATAACCGCCGAATGCGGCTGTTGTCGGGCCTTGACTCCGCCCCGCAACACACTCATTGGTATAGCCGTCGGTACGGAATCCGCCGATTGGCTATCCCGAGCTTTAGTCCGCACAGTCACGTGTTTCGGATTCAAGCCCAACAATTTGCTGATATCAATTAGGGCGTGGTCACCGGTCGGGCTGTCAACATCTGTCACTTTTTTCCCATCGGCGTAGACAGCATATCCGGTTATGGTCGATCCTGGATGGTGGGGGGTAAGAATCGGATGCCACGTGACCAACAAAGTGCCATCTTGTGGCCCCGGCTCGACCATAATATCACTCGGGGGGTCCGGCAGCCCCTTTGGTAGCGTCCGGAAGTCGGTATGGGCGGCCGCCGGCATTGGCAAATCCTCAGCTAAATTGGCCACATTTTGGGCGGAGCGATGGTGTTTCGCCCGTACGGTCACCCGGTATTGGGTATTGGGGGCCAATCCGGTGATGGTATGTCGGTAAACCCCCGGTTTGACAGTTCGAACTTCAACATTATTGACACAAACGACGTGTTGATGGTTCGAGTTGGCTGGTAACCAACTGATTACAGCCGAAGTTGAAGTTATGTTAGACGCTCTGACGGCGCTGGGACCCAATTGGTGGGTATCTCGACCAATTATCATCGTACAAGCGGCGTCACGTGACGTGCGTCGATTGGTTGTGACAGAACGGACGCTGATGCGATGCGGCTGCGCAAACATGAATTGACATATGAGTCCCGAAAAGTGCTACTTTACGGACTTTTTACCCGATTGCTCTCGACGCCCTCGACAAGGGCCCGAGTCCGTTCCGTGGCCTTGATGGTGGTCTTGAGGACGCCGTCGACATAGACGTGGTAACTCTCGATGTGGTTGCCGGGGCCGACGTCAGGGGCCGTCCAACTGATCAACACGCTCTTGTTGAGTTGACGTTCGAGAGTGAGTTGACGTGGAGCCGGAACTAACACGGAGAAGAATAGGTCAGCTGTAGATCATTCAGTGTCAGTTCTAAAAGCTAAATTGTGCAAGGGTTACCCAGTCCTCAAGGTAATTAGCCAGCTCGTGACGGAGAAGACGACGATGAAGACAAACATCGAGAGAAGAAGAGGACCAAAGATGAGCAAGTTTGAGGAGAGATCAGGAGAGAGAGAGAGAGAGGAATAGTGCGTTTTTGCTGTCAAAACATGCATCTAACCTACGAGTTTTAGAATTGCACTAAGATTTTAACTATTTTAACTACAACTAAAGTCTGTCATTCCATTTATAAAAAGTATATCAGAGAAATACTACAGTGGCGGCTCGTGAGGGAAAAACCAAAAAATTAAAAAATTGGAAGAAAAAAACAAATACAGGGTGCGCCAAAACCCGCGCCCCAGAGAAAAATGAAAGATAAGATACCAGGGACATAATGTTAAAAAAAAATTATCTATAAAAATTTCGAAGTTATGAGGGTTTAAAGTTTGCACTTTGACTCTATTTATTTCTGTTGGAAAAATAATTTTACAAGTTTTTTTGCTATAGGCTATTAAAAGAGGAAACAAGGAAGCTGTATCCTAAATTGTAACTCTGTTCAATGTTACTTGTGGCTTTTATTGGCAAAATTTTTGTCCTTTTACTAAATAATTGTAAAAAAATGTCAAAATTTTTTGACAGATAGAATTTCTTAAACATTTTTTTCATGTTCCTGATATCTACGCGAGTTCTGGCGCACCCTGTATTTCAACAAGTTGTAGCAAATTTTTATTAAAAAAATATAAAACGAGGTTTATATTGCATTTTTTCTCTTTTTTCAAACAGGAAACAAAAATCGAAATATTTAGAAAAAAAAAAAACAAAATGAGTTTCCCTTGTTGTTTATTAGAAAAAAACAAGTTTTGCTATTTTTTTTTGCATTACAAAATTAATAAATTGGAAAATTTTGACGCAAAAAAACGAATATTTTTACGATTTTCATTAGAAAATAATTAATTCTCTAACCCAATTCTAACAGAAAAACTAGGAAAAACACAAACTACAGTTTTAACTCGTATTTTAAGCCCCCTCACAAGCCAACCAACTTCTACCGGGTAACTACAGAGTGATTATAAATGATTTTCATCTACCCAGCTTTAGATTTTTTTTGCATATAACTTTATTTGTGCCGCTCTACTTTTTTGAAAGCTCTAGTTCTATCATTAGTGTCACTTATTAATTATTAATAAATTGTTAATAAAACTTTTATTGTTTCAACTAATTTCCAACAATAATTGATAATAATGTATACTTTGTAAGAAAACAAGTTTATTATTGAATTCTATTTTCAAAGTGGACGGTTAGTAAACAGCGATTTTTTAATTTTGAGTTAAAGCAAGTAGGTAGGTACCCCTATTTTCGCAAAGCGGCATTTTTTATTTTACATGGAAAATTCACAACTGGTTAGATGAAAATCATTTATAAGGACTTTGTATTAATGCTTGTGACAATAAAATATATTGGCAACACTGAATTATTAGGAATCCTTCTAATTTGTTGTATAGACAATTGTCTGTAAAAGTTTGACGTTTGAATTTGAAAGTCAGTGTTACCAAACTAAAATTTTAAATTTCACTTCAACTTAAGGTAAAAAATCACAATCATTTACAGTCACCCTGTACTTAACCAACTGTCAAAAACTAAACTTTTACCCCATCGAGGCCCCAAATCACATGATTCGCGAGCCTCGACGACTAGATTAAATGCAATCATTATTCAGCCTAGTTCCTCTAGTTTCTATTGTTTCTACTCTAGGAAAAAAAAATTGCATTTAACTTCGAGCTGACTAGATTTACCTCTGGCTCTATGGGCCCAACCAACCAACGCCTAAACCAAATACCATGCCAAGCCTACCTTGCTCACCTTCAGGGCCCCCATCGTCTTCTTGCGTTTCGGACATTTCGGCCATTTCGTTAAGACGTTGAACATCAGCGGCGAAATTCTCCTGATTGATTTCCTCCTCTCGCAGGGTGCTAAGAACGGCCTGGTGGAACTCGAGGAGGTCGTCGCCGATGAGGCGTTGCACGAAGTTGGAAGGGACGAGACCGCGACGCCCGTCGAGGAGTTCAGCGTCGAGGTAACCCCCGGGACCCACAGGCTCGCCCCACACCAGGAGGTAGTCTCCGGCTTGGATGTTGAGCTCCTCCTCGGACTCGGGCTCCGGCTCGTACGAGAATCTGCAAAAAAAATCTTGAATAACTTTTTGAACTTTTAGGAAAATTACTAGATCATAACGTACAATTCACACTCGAATGTTTTGTATTTTTTCATTTAACTATTTTTTTTGTATCCATTATAAAAAATAAATCGTTATAAAAAAAAATATGTTCTGTAAGTTAATCTGTTGTAACCTCACTTTTTGTGTACTTCAAAGTATGTTTACAGAGTTGTCAGAATGTTGCAAACGACAGGTATCAAATGGAGTGGATAGGTCGTACCAAAACAAAATAAAAAATATCAACATTCACATAATGTGTATTTGACTGAGAATATAAATTATTATTTGTTTACAAGTAAAAATCTAGTATCAATTTGGTGCTATAGTATCACAACTGGCAACACTGTATGTTTAGCTTCAGTACAGTCTCGTCTGTGACGTCACCACAGTTGCAACTTGTACTAAATTATGCAATCAACAATACACCTGTGCACCAAAATAGTACTAAAAAAGGGGCGTTTTTTGGCACTAAATTTGTCACTGGAATCCAGTGTAACACAGAATTCTTTTTCTTTATATAAAAAGTATAAATTTGTGACATATTTAACTCTAAAAAATGTAAATGTAGCGTTGTTTTTTTTAATAAAGGTTTGAAATTAAATTTTGAATTAAACTTTCAAAAAAAAACGTCATTAAACAAATAAAAAGATATAAAACAATCACATTTAAACACAAAACTCTGTAAAATAGTGCTTTGTACAAATAAGCAGTCAAGAGTTCATAAAAAAAGGAATTTTGTCACACGATGTGCAATGTCGTCACTGAATCACTTAATTCGGTGAAAAAATTTTATTTAAAAAAACATTAATACTGTTAAGCATACTACAATTGTAATTATTAATAAAAAACAAGAAAATTATGTGCATATTTTAAAAAAATGTTTGCGGTAGGCAACTTTTAATACAACAGAGAAAACATTGCCTACTTTTATTACCAGTTAAAATCTGCAGTGCCTTGCCATGGAATCTTACCCCTTCCACGCAGTGATGCCAGATTAGGGAATTTTTCTCTAGTTCTAAGGATTTTCCTAACAAAATTTTTCTTAATAATATAGGGATTTTTTACATTTTTAGTAAAAATCTCAATTTTTTTCACACTGCTGGCACAGTTTCAAAAATTTTTATTGTGAATATTGTAACTTCGCCAAGTGAGCGCATTTGTATATGAGTTTAGAACATAGTAACGCGGAAACCAAAAATGTATTTTCTGTAGTTACATGTGTAAAGACAAAAAAACAACAAGATAGGAAGTGCACTAAAAGCCGTTTGCGTTTTTCGCGTTGCCAAGTTTACTAATTATTGCAGTTCATTTAATGTTTTAGACGAACAATTAAAATTAATAAAATTCCATAATTTATAAGTATAAATGAAAATTAAGTAGGTATCTAAATATACACGTTTATTTGAATTTGTTTTAATTGACTTGCATTTAATTTTTTTATTTCTTTAGTAAAATTTATTTTAATTTATTGTTATATTATTTATTGATTTTTTGTTGTTTGGCCTCTGAAATAGTATCTTTTTAATTTTTTAAGTAGTTTAGGGAATTCTAGGGAATTTAGAAGCTACAATCTAGGGACTAGCACTTAATCTCATCTGGCATCATTGCTTCCAGGCCTTATATTCTTGTCCTTTGCTGACAGGTGACTTAAAAGGCTCCAGACCCCCTGAAAGCTGGCGTATACCTATTACATGTAAATTTATTTCATTGTTTTTAGCCGCAAATTTAGACTTGAAAAGTTACTTGATGTTTGTAGTGTTTCTTTAAAGGTAAATGGAGACCAGAGAAATATTCCCGCTTTAAATAATTTAATAGATATTTTTTTATTGAATAAAATGTGAAAATTTTAATTATTAAGATTTTTTGATAACGGTATACCGTATTGAATTAAAAAAAAAAACAATTTTATAGGTAATTTAAAAATAGAGTGCCCTGATATAATGCGAATTTGATAACTGTTCTTGATTATTTGATATAAAGCAAAAATTAAATTGAAAGTAGGCAACCAATAATACACAATCATTTCATAAGGTCCGGTACCTGCTGTAAGATATACGACCGCACCCCAGGGTGTAACCCACAACATGATCGTTTTATTGCGTTTGTTCAAAGCAAAGATATGCATCTGCACCCCTCAAGAAGAGAATTGTTAGTTCATTCCAAAACTTCATTTTTTTAATTATTCGTCTATTTAAAAATAAATTAAAATAATAGATAGGTTTAATATAAAGGCACTAAGCCCAATACCTAAACCTAAAAAATAACAAATTAAAATATAATATTTATATTAATTTCACTGAGGGCGGTTTTCGTTTAGGAATTATTATATGGGTTGGTCTTTACGGACAGCTCTAATTAGCCAAACTAATTTTGTTTTAAAAATGATTCTAGGTATTTGTGGTGAGACACATATTATGTTTATTGTTATTGTGTTATGTGTATTTCAAAAAGTTAAAATAAATGGTCATTTAATTTCAACAATAGTATTTGAACCGACTAATCCATTTGGTGTTGCACCTAAAAATGTTTTTTCTTCATCAACAAAAAAGCCGCATGAGTCCACCTTGAAACCTGTGATTTGCTCAAACTTTTCCTTTGCTTTTTCTTCATTATCAATACCCCATTGTAGAGGTTCAGGCAATTTTTGAAATTTAGACACACCCACTATATAAGACATTTTTTACAGTATTTGCTGTATTGGTTTTACATTTCATATTTATAATTCTTCCAAAATTACTAGCTGTTAATCTGTTATTTCTTTCTTTATCCCACWGCTCATTATTACGTCAACCAATTGTTTCAATAGGGATTTTTAAAATATCGCAAGCAGCCAAATCATTCAAAAACTCACTTTTTATTTTTTCATATGTTTCCATTGGCATATCTATTATGTCATCCATCAGTCGCACCATAATCGGAATCTGCACTTTAAATACGAATTTTTCTTTTATTTAATTTCGCAGCTTGGGTTTCTGTGGAATTATTATCGACATCGTACAAAAAAAGACTTGAAGATAAATTTGCAACTCTTTTTAATGCCCGCATGAACAATTCAAACAAAGAACTATTTAAAAAATCAGAATATGCAACTGCATTTATTATTAGACCAACTGTTTTACAGAAATACGAAGTCCAATTTGAATGATCACCAAAAATATGTGCGGGTCCATTTAAAATATCATTTTTAAGTTTTCTGTTTTTTGATGAATTGTACAGCTTTCGTTTTTTCTGTATTTTATAGCTGAAATAAATTTCAAGTAATTGTTGCGCAAGAATACTACATTTGTATTTAAAAACACTTTAAACCACAAATGTGTTTCTAGAATGATGTTAATGTTCAAAAAACTACAAGAAAAAATGTTATGTTTTATGTTTTTTAATGCCAAAAATAAATGCCCTATGTCAACAATCCTTCGACCACTTGGAACAAAATTTTGTTCTTGACTAGTTTCTTTGTCAATAATAAACACTTCATCGTCATCGGAATTCGATTCAATTGACTGAAAACTACATTCTGCAAGACTTGATTTACTTGGAAGATCAGTTTTAGAACCTTTTCGTTGTTTTTTCCAATAATTACGCATCATTTTCGAATCTGTCTTTTTTTTTTGAAAGAAATTGTTTAGAATTATTACCCATAATTTCAATACAACGTTTTCAACAACAAGTGATAAGAAAATTTCAAAGCACTGCGGTGGAAGAGAGCCACTAGCAAACTGCAAAGAGTCAAAAAGTAAACAAGTTATAAAATTGTACGTTTTCAATATATAAGTCCCTACCACCACCCTAAAATTTAGCAAAACCCACCACTAAACCTTGTTTTTCAAAATTTTCTGGAACTGGGTTGGTATAAGCACCTGGTTTATCTGAGCAGAATGACTAATAATGAACCAAAAAAAAGTCATTTTTCTCTTGATTTTGCTCGTTTCAGGTGAAGCGAAAAATGTTTCTCCTTTGCAGTTTTGGCGTAAAATGAAAGATACATTTTTTTTTTAATTTATTAATAAATAATGATAGTTTTTGTTAAAAATGACTTTGTTTTTTATCTTAAAGCTATTTTTTTGAGTTGCTATTTATCAAAATTATGTTTTTCCCACACTTTTTTTATTTAACTTGCGAAAACTCATTTGTCAAAGTGACATTATTGTCAAAAAATTATTCAAAATCCAAAATCAAGAGAAAAATGAACTTTTCTTTCTACTGAGCTAAAATCTGAATCTCTGAAATAAGAGAAACTCATGGATGGTGAAATTCTGTTTGTTTACTTTATTTCCATTGTATGACTAAAGGGACCAGGCAACCTATTCACGAATATCCCTAAATCCTAGGCAGTAATTTCTTGTTGATACGACAATAATTAATCGTCCAAACGAATAATTTAACTGTCTTTTAATTCGATTACAAAACTGTCAAACAATCTCAATTTCCACCCATTTCAAAGTTACTAACAGCTATTAGCCCTCCTACACCACTGATTAAAATCTATTTATAACTGAAAATAACAAGCAAATTAATGAAAGAGACGAGACAACAACTTACAAAGGCAAATTTTTCTAGTTGGTCACTCAAAGTAAAATCCGATAAATTGATTGATGTCTCAATGAGCTGCGCTTTTGAAATGACGTTGGCAACACTGAATGATGTCCCTTACCTGGCAATATACACCGAACAGCGTCCCTTTCCGGGGATGTCCAGCATGTCAACTTGTCCTTCGCTTTGGTTATGGCCGTTGAGGTAGTTCCTCTCCGCCGTGTGCAATCCGCTCCAATCCGAATCGATTCCATCTGTCAACATTCTCGTTCTTGTGTCGGTGATTCCGCTCAGTGTCGTCGTTCCTAAACCCCACGTGGGGGGATGAGGGGTGACGGGGGTTGCGACACGTCGTGTTCCTGGAAAAAATCATCATTTCGATGATAAAAAATTTGAGAATGTGTGATAAGGACTTCCGGTTGAGGGTTGTTATCGGTTTTGCGCGAGGCCAAATCGATAACTACAAGACGTGATGCGTGAATGTTTAAGGGGTGATGTCTAGACGGAAAATTTTCAAGGTTGATTAAAAAAATTGTACACAATTTGGACTTGTTGACTATGTGGGGTGTTCCAGCGAGTTAAAAAAGTCCATTTTACCTTTAAATGGTAAAATTAAAAAAAAAATGTATAGGAGATTGATGGCTACTAATCTAGTGCATCACCTAAAATTATTTTCAATCATACAGCATGTCCCAAAAATAAGTTTAAATGAAACACCGCATGTTTCTTGGTATTTTTGGATGTAGCCTTTTAAAACAATGTTTTTACGCTAAACTTTTATTAGTCGATTTCGCTTAGTTTTAGAAATACGACGTTTTTTTTGACGAAAACATGCACTTTTAAAAAAATTATTACACAAAAACTAAGACAGTTAGAACAATTTTTTTCTTAGTTCTGCAAAGAAGAAAGTACAGAATTTAAAGCTGTAGCAATTCTTTAGTGTTTTGTATTTGTAAAGATTAATAAATTAAGAAGATTGTTAAAAGTTAAATAACTTAAAAAATTGAAATGGAACACTCTATTTTTCATGTTTGAATTTAATAGATTGATAAATTGTCTATCTTAAAAAATAAACTTTTAATGTCTAGAATTAATAAATAAAAAGATATTTAACATTCAATATTAATTGTAGCAACCATGCCTATCAATATTTGAGAATTGTTGATACTATGGCTAGTAATTCCACCACGGATCACGGATTTATCCAGAGATTGTAAAAGTCGTTATAAATACTAAAATTTAAATTATTCTAATGTAAAAAATAAAAAAAATGGATTCAGTTTAACACAAATGTGATTATTAAGTGATATTTCTTCAATCTCTTGTGGAACTGTGTACTTTTTGGCTACTGAAACAATAGTAATTATTTTTTTAATGTTTAACGTTAAATATCTTTTTAGTTATTGATTATAATCACCTAAAAGTAAATAATTTTAGAAAGACAATTTAATAATCTTTTAAATGCAAAAATAATAAATAGGGTGTTCCATTAAATTTTTTTAAGTTTTTGAACTTTTAACAAACGCCTTCATTTTTTTATCTTTGCAAATGCAACACACTAAAAAAATGTTACTACCTTATAGCTTGTACCTTCTTCTTTGCGGTAGTAAGAAAAAATTATTCTAGATGTCTTAGTTTTTGTGTAATAATTTTTTTTAAAGTGCATGTTTTCGTCAAAAAACCGTCTTATTTTTAAAACTAAGCAAAATCGACCAGTAAAAGTTTAGCTTAAAAACATTGTCTTAAAAATCTACATCCAAAAACGCTAAGAAATATATGGTGTTTCATTTAAAAAAACACAAGTTGCATTGTCACTTATTTTTGAGACACGCTGTATGGTTGAAAATAATTTTAGGCGATGGACTACATTAGTATCTATCAATTAACTATTTAGTATCTATGTACTATACTATGTAGTATCTATCAATGGACTTTTTTACCTCGCTGGGATAGCCTGTATATAAAATTTGGTCAAAAATTTGGTTTGATCAAGTTGTTTGGACTTGTTTCACAAGATTTTGTGTAAACAAATAGAATTCAAAGTACAAAAAAATGACTAAGTTCATAATTGAGTACATATAAAAAATAGATAGATTTTTGGACTTATCAACAATAACAATTAAGATTTAAAATCTTGGATTACAATACTTTGTGTAGGTATACTATTTGTACTCAAAAATTCGATTAATTTTTGATAGGTAACACAAGTTTCAAAAAAGAAGTTTTCCCAATAGTACTTTCTATAAAACATAACAAATAGTAATAGTACTAATAAGTACTTCTTATAATTTTATAAGATTGGGACTTCTCAACATAGCGGAAGTGTTCAAAATGAGTACTTACAAAACAAATATTTAAATTATTAGATTCAAGCGTTTCTAAAGAAAACTTCGGTCTTTGAATTTTGGACTACTTTCGTGTACTAAATTTTTAAGTTTTTGTGACACAAATTTAAGGACGTCTCCTCTCCAGATTATTTGACAAAGTACGATATTTAGCCTTTTTGCCCATCATTTTGAACATTTCATTTGAGTACAGAGAAAATTTGGACTTGTGTTTGGACTCACCTAGATCGACCTCATCCAGCGGCTTCAGTTTGATCGCCATGGGTCCAGTCAAGGCCAAACTGTTAAACTGCGAACTCAATGGATTCGAAAACGTGACATTATTACTATATGTGGTTGTAACCGGATTGTAGGGTAGACTAAACTGCGTTAAGGTATTCGTAGCCGAATTGTTAAACGTTGGATTATTGAAAGAAGTGGGCAATGCCGTGGGATTATTGGAGACCAAAGGATTAGTAAACGTAGTATTCGAGATGGTACTCGTCGCATAATTTGATGGTACTATCGAAGTACCCAACCCTGTGGATACCAATGAGGTACCCATGACGTTGGGACCCATCGAAGTGGTCAAATTCTGATGACCGAGAGTACCTCCTAGTACTGAAGTTTGTCCTAGTGTGGAACCCATACCGTGATGAGTCATGCTAGTACCCATCATGGGCTTGTTGGTGTAGGTGTGATATTGTGAGGTGGGGTTAAAATTCACCGGATTGGAGGAGATATAAGGAGAGATGTTGGTCGTACCTGGTTGGTAGGAGTTGTGACCGAGGGAAGTGGTGGGGTATATACTGGGCGTGGTGTGGGACATGGTGATGGGCGAAATAGGCGGGCTGCATTCGCCCAAGGCGTGGCTACTGGCGCTAGTCGCCAGACCGCCTCCTGAAACAAACCAAACGATTGGACACTCCACACTAATGGGCGTGGCATAAATGCATGCTACTGCTCCTACAGTTCGCATAAAAATCGTACCTGCGTGCGCTTTTTAAACGGACTGCAGCAGTCACGTGACCCAATTATAACAAGAAAACAAAAAAACATCTACTTGGACTTACCCAGCGTTGTGGATCGACTATGGTCTAACTCAGCTAATATTCGATTATCTTGCTCTATTTTAGCCATAATTCTTTCTATTTCAGTACCTTTATTTGGCCAATTTTGGCCAGCGGTGGATAGTGGACCCCCACTACCACTACTCCCGCCCACCGTCCTGCCTCTTTGTGATGCTGCCAATTCTAATTGCAGTTCTTCGCACCTAGGGGAGGAGTCATGAACACGTGACCCGTATAGCGGACGACGATTCGTATACCTGACCGTTTCTAGAGCTACTTTCTTTTCTAATTCTCTAACTCTAGATTGGCGGGCTTCGAGCGTTTCTGCTCCGCAGCCACGCAACGCAGCCAAGGCTTCGCCGTGCTGACGCTCCAGCTCAGACCTTCGGGCCTCGGCGGCCCGCAGCTGCATTTCCAGATCCATACACCTTTAACAACGCAAACACTGAACGCACTCGCCTTCGCCTCGCACACAAATTTGGACTTCCAATGGTATAAAATTGGCTAAAAGCCAAAAATCCATAATTTTAGTCATCCAAAAGGAAAAAATCCTAGATTTGTCAGTGAATCAAAACTAGGGGAATTTATTTTTTGACAACTTGAGCCAGGACTCAAACCTTTAAACAAAGTTTTTGATTTTTTTTATTTAAATAATTTAAATAATTTGAAAAAACACAAATTTTATATTTAAGGCACCTTTCATGTAGGATCGTCCCCATATTTTACAAATCAATAATCGCAATGGAGACAATTTTCTTTTTTTTTTTTGCAGCAAACAATGGAAATACGATGACCTGCTTCGAAATGGAATGAATGAGATGCTCGACCACGTGACCGGAAAACAAAAATGCGCGAGTAGAAATGCCTCAACAATACAACGTACAACAAATAATAAAAAACAACAAAATTTTGAGAGAATAACAAAATAAAAAAATAACCGGATTACAGACGAGTGAAGCAAGTTTTTTTTTCAATGAATGACGTCATGAGAGACCATTGTCAATATACAAGCTTTAGAATAAAATTTGACAGATCAAATGGGTGACTTTATTTATGTCGCGCACTGTACCTTACGCCATTTAACCTGCCACACGCTGTACACTTTCATACAAACAATAATAAATAAAATTAATTTCTAAAAAAAATATAAATTGAAGCTTGATATATTAAAAACAGTCAAGTTGAATAGTGTAGAAACAAATGAAAAATAAACAAATTTTAAACAAAACCCGATCGATTTATTGCTACCAACATGATGAAACGATAGTTAAGTTTTTTACTTGTCATAGATATTTTATTACCTAAAAGTAGTAAAAAAATGGGGGATTTTAAGACCGACTCCTAGATTTGTCAGTAAATCTTTCATGAATCAAAACTAGGGGAATTTATTTTTTGACAACTTGAGCCAGGACTCAAACCTTTAAAAAAGTTTTTGATTTTTTTAATACGACTCAAAATAATGAAATAAAATTTGGAAAAAATGTGGAAACAGCTGTACGAATCTGTTAAGCCTCTCAAGCCCTAATCTAATAGATAACTCTTTATCACTCTTAAATTGCTGTAACACATGTATCGATTCTGTAATAACAAATCACTTTAAAGCCCATCGCTGATAACATTACGAGAAAATGATGCAAAAATCTGGTGGATTCATGAGAGTGCACGGACGCCACTGGAATATAAATAAGTCGAAAAAATCGACCCACCCTTTACACACATTTAAACCATAATTGCTCCCTTCGAACTAACCATACACAAAATTTCACATAATTACTTGTCACGCGATTCGTATCGATTTTAAAATTATTTATGCGTTCTGGAGGAATTTCCAAAAGGCGCTCTCTCGCCCACCACTCGCATTTCCCACCCTGCCGCTTGCCCAAAAAGGGCTAAATCCGGGAAATCCCCCCGGTTTTGCAATTTTCGGAAAATTCCAATGCGAAATTAGCGCGAGTCCGGTGAACGAGGGCCGAACACGAGGGGGTTTTCGTGGGGGCTTTGGAACTAAAGAATTGAGTCTAGGACTTACCCCGATTTTTTAGATGTTTTTAGTGAAAATTTAAGGACGGAGACACTGAACTAGCTACAAATGGCGGCATCACTATATAGGTCACTATTGAATCAATCTGCGCGCGTCTTGAAATTGATTTCGGGGGACCGGAACGGCGTGACGTCACGCCGGGGGCGGCGGCATCTCACGACCGAGCCGGCAAGAAATCTAACACTTTTGGCAAAATTTCAAAAAAATTCGATGGGTTTGGAACTGAACTTTTGCACGCCCTATATATCATTACTTTAGTAATGGGGAAACTTTTTTTAACACATATTTTTTAATAAAATTCAGAATACAGGTAAATGAATGCACAAAAAATTGTAGTTTCAAGATTTTAAATTTTTAAAATGCGCCATCTGCGGACGTATATCGTAAATAACAAATTACAGGTCACTATAATTTGTTTTTTGCTAGATTTGGTCTAAAATTATTTAAATAATCAAAAAAATTAGTAAAAACTCGAAATAAATAAATGCAAATAAAATATTATATAGAATGTTTTAAAATTTATTTTTTTTGCAATACTTGTGCTTGCGCTATCTCTTATCTTGTCTTGTAAATATGAATTACAGATCACTGTAAGCTTTTTTTTTTACAGTTTTCTTTCATTCATATTCAATTTTTTATTTGAAACTGCTGTAGGGTGAGAATAAAACAGTCAAATACAAATAAAACCAAAGTGACTTTATTTGCGAAAAAAATCATACAACTGTTAACTGCAATTATATTTTTTCTGCTTTTTTTGACAATACTTGTTTTTCTGCACCAACATGGTGCACTGAAAATATTCACAGCTCTACAGATTTTTTAACCAATCAGTTGACATGAAAAAACCAACTATTGAAAAATATACTGCACAGCTTTTAATATTTAATCACTTAATCTATGAAAAATTTAAATAATTTTGATCTTATACAAAAAAAAAAAAAAACAAATTTTAACCGTAATCATTATTTTTGAGAGAATGTTTCAGGTGCCAAAGATTGCGTCGCACGTGATGAAAAAACACAAATTTTATATTTAAGGCACCTTTCATGTAGGATCGTCCCCATATTTTACAAATCAATAATCGCAATGGGGACGATTTTCTTTTTTTTTTGCTGCAAACAATTGAAATACGATGACCTGCTTCGAAATGGAATGAATGAGATGCTCGACCACGTGACCGGAAAACAAAAATGCGCGAGTAGAAATGCCTCAACAATAC
>NW_025401041.1:5239029-5240672 GCF_015345945.1 Tribolium madens
TAACAAAATAAAAAAATAACCGGATTACAGACGAGTGAAGCAAGTTTTTTTTTCAATGAATGACGTCATGAGAGACCATTGTCAATATACAAGCTCTAGGATAAAAGTTGACAGATCAAATGGGTGACTTTACTTATGTCGCGCGCTGTACCTTACACCATTTAACCTGCCACACGCTGTACACTTTCATACAAACAATAATAAATAAAATTAATTTGTAAAAAAAATATAAATTGAAGCTTGATATATTAAAAACAGTCAAGTTGTATAGTGTAGAAACAAATGAAAAATAAACAAATTTTAAACAAAACTCGATCGATTTACTGCTACCAACATGATAGTTAAATTTTTTACTTGTCATAGATACTTTATTACCTAAAAGTAGTAAAAAAAAAAATGGGGAATTTTAAGACCGACTCCGTCTGTAACAGTCATTCGTAGGTATGGGTGTTACCAACCAAAAAAACAAAAAAACAACCTAAAGTTTCCGGGAATAAGGAGTGGGAGGGATTAAGGACCAATGAAAATTACCTAAAAGACAACACGTGGATTACCGCTAAGGGGCCGGCCCATGCTGTTGCGCTTGTGGGTGTTGTGGGGGTAGCATGACCGGAATTGGGTGTTGCGGAGGCGGAGCTTGTTGCAGGTACTGCATATTTTGCATCATGTGAGGCTGAGTATGAAGTATGGAACACATGAGGGGCGGGAATTGGGGATGACTTTGAGGAGGCGGTGCTTGATACTGTTGAGGCGGCGGTTGTGGGCCCTGTCCGGGTGTATATTGCGGCGGTTGGGCCGGCGAGGGCGTATTCGAAGGATTGGGTGGGAGGTATTGAATTTGGGGCGGGGTTTCGTACATCCGAAGGGCGTGCATTTGATGATATCCTTGCGGATTCATGCCCGGTGGATAAACAAACTGTTGAATGGGCGGAGCGAGAAGTGGTTGACCTGTTGCAGCGGCGACTTGCATTTGACTGGTGACGTCGGTACGCATTTGACTCATCGGAACTGGAATTAAAGTGTTGATTGGTTGAAGGGCGGGGTTAGAGGCAGTGACTTACTTTTACGGACTCGGCTACCTTGTGGCGGGGGCTGGTATTGAGGCTGGCTGGTCATCATGTAGCCAACGGGCATCATGACGGGCATGTGGGGCTGACCTACGGGACCGCTCACCGTCGCTGGGATGTAAGGGCTGTGGGAGGGGGTTTGAGGGGTGTGAGGCCGGCTCGCAGACGGCGTACTCGGAGAACTGGAAGTCACAAAAACATAATTAGGTTTAAAGTGTACAATCTAGTTCACAATCATTGTGAAAATATCACTGCTCACTACAAATTTTTAATAATAGAAATCATAAATAATATTACTAAAACCATTATAATTTTTAAACAATATCAAAATAAATCAAAAAAAATTAAAAATTGTGTTGTGTTAGTTCTTCCTCAAAAACTATTAAAATCAAAATTATTATGTTATGAATAGTATTTCCGCTTTTGTCTGAAATAAAAATAGTCATAAAAACTATACGAACTTTAAAAATTAAGACAATTCCAAATGCAATATTTTCGGTTTTGTAATCAAAATTGTACTTAAAATGTCAAAAAATCCGCCATATTTTAAGACAAAAGCGGGAAATTTAAATGTTT
>NW_025401041.1:5240872-5256606 GCF_015345945.1 Tribolium madens
GTTGAAAACGTGAGAAATTTGAATTTTGTTTTCTTTGAAAAAAAAAATAAATAAATAATGCTCTAAAATGTCATAATGCATAATAATGCCATTTTTATTCAAAAATTAGACCAAATTTAAAAATAAACAAAAATAACTAGAAATTGTCACATAGTCCCAAATTTAAATTATTTCCCTTTTTTAAGGAAAAGCAAAAGCAGCATAAAATGTTACGTAATGAAATTTCCGCTTTTGTCTTGGATGAAAACTAAACAATGCCATTTTTATTTAAAAAGTGCAAAAAATGTAAAAATTCAGACAGTTCCAAATCCAGTATTTTCGTTTTTGTGGTCAAAATTGTATTTAAAAATGTCAATAGCTTCGTCATATTAGAATACAAAAGCGGGAAATTTAAAACCTAATAAAAGCAAAAATATAAAAAAACTCAGTTAAACAATTTTTCTTTAAAATAAAATCTTACTCGTCCTTTTTTTTTTCTGAGTGGAAAATTTGAATTTAACAAATAAAGTCAAAAAACATATTTTTTTTTCTTGAAGTAATTTTCTTGAAAAAAAAAATGCTTTAAAATCATAATACCGCCATTTTTATTCAAAAATTAAACCAAATTAAAATTAAAGAGAGAAAACTTGAGATTGTTATGTTCGAAATTTAAAATATTATTATTTAATTATTTTTTTAAGCGGAAAATTCAAATTTAATGTTTTCGAACAAATAAAATGTAGTTTTAATTATAAAAAGAGCAGAAAACAGATACATATTTTACACTTCTTGTCAGCTGATAGGTGGAAAATTTGAATTCAATCAAAAGCAAAAATAGAAAAATATTAGTTAAACAATTTTTCTTTAAAATAAAATCTTACACGCCTTTTTTTTCAGTGGGAAATTTAAATTTAACACAATAAATTAAAAAAATCTTTATTTGAAGTGATTTTCTTGAAAAAAAAAAAAAGAATGCTTTAAAATGTCATAATACCGCCATTTTTATTCAAAAATTAAACCAAATTTAAAATTAAAGAGGGAAAACTTGAGATTATGCTCGAAATTTAAATAACTATTTTTTGAAGCGGAAAATTCAAATTTAATGTTTTCGAACTAATAAAATGTAGTTTTAATTATAAAAAAAAAGCAGAAAACAGATACATATTTTATTGACACTTCTTGTCAGCTGATAGGCGGGAAATTTGAATTCAATCAAAAGCAAAAATATGAAAATAATTTTTAAACAATTTTTCTTTAAAATAAAATCTTACACGCCTTTTTTCATAGTGAGAAATTTAAATTTAACACATAATAAAGTCGAAAAATCTTTTTTTTTTGAAGCGATTTTCTTTAAAAAAAAATAATGCTTTAAAATGTCATAATAATAAAAGTAAACCAAATTTAAAATAAAAGAGAGAAAACTTGAGATTGTTTTGTTCGAAATTTAAATTATTAATATTTAATTACATACTTATTTTGACCCTTCTTGTCAGGGAAATTTGAATTCGATCAAAATAAACTGAACAGTTTTAGTAACAAAAAGGCGGGAAATTTAAAAATCCCAGCCAACTTTTTTCTTATATACCAATTTACCCACCGTGGTTGGAACGGTTTCGCCGCTGGATTAAGCACAAACTCCTTGGCATTAGGATTCAATGTACTCTTCTTGAACGTATTCGTCACCTTCTCCACCGGATCCTGTTGTTGTTGTTGTTGTGGTGGCGATATACTTTGTTGTGGTGGTGTCGGTTGTTGCGGCGGCGGTTTAACCTGTTGTTGTGGAGGCGGCACCGCCGCCGCCATCTGTTCCATAGGCACTTGTCCTTGTAGATTAGGTGGTGGCGGCGGTTGTTCATTAGGCGGCACTGGTGGCGGCAACTTGAAATCCTGAGCAAACGAATGTAAATCCTTCATCGCATCATCTCTTTGATGTTGTTGTTGTTGTTGTTGTTGTGATGGTGGTGGCGGAGGCGGTGCTTGTTGTTGTTGATACGGTCCACGTGGTCTCGGTTTCGTCTCACCATTCATCTGTGTTTTATTCATTGGAGGTCGCATTTGTTGGTTATAACCGCCATGAGGGGGCGTATGCGAAGGTCGGCCGTGATTCGGCATTGGATGCATGGGTGGTGGGGGGATGTGCATCGCATGGACGTTGTTCGGGTAGGGCATAGGAGGCGGAGCGTTGCCTTTAGGGGAGGGGCCTTGTGATGACGGTGGAGGCGTACTACGTACTAATTTTCCCGAATTTTGATTCTTTCGTTTCGCTGGTGGGATGTACTTATCGTTGGGTTCTTGATTTGGACGAACCACAGCAGCAAAAGCGGCCTCTTCGTCGCCGTTTTCTAGCTCAAGACGGGCCTTGTATTGGGGCTGATTCTCGATTTCGTTGGCGATTTGGGCCGCTTTTGCTTCAGCTTCGCGATAATCGGCCGTATCAGCGCTCCGTAAAGGGACAGTATAGCCCTTCAATGATTGGTCAAATGTACTCGTGACGCCATATTCTTGCTCGTTTTTCCTAAACATGTCATTGGCGTCCCAACCGTTCGCATTTTCCAATTCTAGTGGTATATTATCGCCGCCATTGATCCCCGATGAGGGTTCCCATGGTTCTAATTCTTTCTCTTCTTTATTCGAATTGCCATTGAGACGTGCTGAAATTGCCGTATCGGTCTGAAACGTGTCCTTGGTGGGGTATTCCAAGTCAACGTCGCGTGCTTCCATCGTTGATATGTCGCCCGATTTAAAAATTAATTTGTCAACGAAACTATCCGCCAATAGGGTTTGAGTCGGGCTGTTCGGATTGTCGACTTTTGCCGCCACCTCGAGGACGACATCAAAGTTGCTCGAAAATGTCTTAAATACGCCTTTAAACACACATTTTTAGTCAATTATTAACACAAAAAAATTAAAAAAAAATACCTTCCCATACTACACCGGAAGCCGTTTTTATACGAACAACATTTCCGATTTGTAAAGTCGCAGAATGCATAAAATGTGCATTGTTGTAAACACCTTCCGGCATCACTGATCTAGTCCTCTGGGTCCTGAAACAAAACAAAAGAACTACAAATATCAATTAATTAAATAGATTATTACGTTGTGTTGGTACGAGTGTGTATTGTGTATGGAAAATCAAATTACAAGGAAAAAGAAAAGATTTATTATAATTGTTTACAACCGTGATTAAAGTGCGTTATCTCTATTTACTTCAATTGTAAATAGTCAAAAACCTGTTTGCAACTGACGGGGTCAGAGGGACAATTATCGTAAGAAACATCGCCTATTAAAAAAAACGACATGAAAAGCCTTTACAGGATCAGTGGTTGTCAAAATAAAATATGTAGTTTGAAGCACGAATTCAAGTTTAAAAAACGAGTGGCGTAACCACGAATTATTTTAAATGAGTGCTTTAAAGTCATTTAGAACGATTTTTTTTATACTATCTTTTGTAATTTGCCCACTTTATGTCGTTTAATTTTAAAAGTTAAAATTTGATCTAGTCGCCTTTCTTCTTTAATGTCTATAAAAAAAATCAAAATGGAGGCAAATTACAAAAAAATATGAAGAAAGTTTCGGAATAACCGAATGAAGAAAGTTGGCTGTGAAATTGTGACAGTTTATACAAAATTTAATTTTAAAACAATACTAAATTAGAATTTAATTATTACAGCCTTCTATATAAATTTGAATTGTTTTTCAGTGTTGCCAACCTCCTGCACATTTTTTTATAAATTCATTCATAGAAATCTGCTGTAATACTACTAAAGTAACAAAAAAACATAAGAAATTAAAAAAATATATATTAAATAAGATTAAATGGAAATTTCTGTTTACAGCCACCTTGTGTAAATTTGACATTTGACGGTTTTCAACCAATCTTTTCTGTAAAAATTCCGTAAGTTTGTGTAACTGTGGTTTTGTGATCGAGAAATTGAGAAATAATGAAACCCGACTTTCAATATAAAAAATTATTTGTTTTCTTAACTCGACTGAAATATCAATATAACAAAAAAATTCTTGATTTTTATAATACTGAATTACAATTTTAGTTATTTATTTATTTATCTTGCTTGACTTTCAGTCAAGCAAGATAAATAAACCTCTCCTGCAAAAAATGTGAATTTTTCTGATATAACAGTGGGTTTGTAATCCAGAAATTGACAAATTGACAAATAATCAAAACCAGATTTACACTACAAAAACTCATTTTTCGTCAACTATAATACCAACTTAAAAAATAAGATATTGTTACAAAGTTTGGATTTTTCAAAATAATATCGAATTAAAATTGAATTATCAGCCACCTACCTCGGATTTGGGTCAATATCGCCAACCTCTAAAAAATGTGACTGACAAACCATCAAAACCAGATTTACACTATAAAACAATGCATATCTCTACTGTAATACCATCACAACATTTGACAAAAACAATGTTTGTACAGATTAGTCAAAAATTGCTCCAAATTTAAAAAATACTGTCACGTGAATGTCAAATGTCAAACAGAAATATCAAAATTATCAAGTTGTGATTTTCATATTGTCGTATCAACAAAAATTTACTCCCTACAATTTAGGGATATTCGTGAATAGGTTGTCATAAATTTGGTTAAGTTGGTTTCTGGTGACAAACAAAAGATATCGTAACTAGTGTCAAAATTTAGGTTAAGTCACCTGTCAGCTTAAGTCAATTGATAGTTGACAGCAGTTTGACAGAAATCGTCAACCGTCAACAACAAGGGGTAACTAATCCTAGGTATTCAAAATTACCTCTGAAAATTCTAGTTACAAACAACATAAAAAACGTAATTTTCCTAAAAGTTCAATCTAGGTGGTAATTTGTTGTTGACAAATCTGTTGAAAAGATAAAACACTTTCAACGAAATAATAGCAAAACCACTTTCTTGAAAAAACAAAAATCGCAAATTAAAAACCAGCAAAAAACATTAAAATAAATTAAAAAACAAGAAAGAATGATTAACAAAAGTATACAACATATTGTGTACAGCTATGTGAAAGTTGGCTATGGAGTTATCACTTATCACAGTTACCGTTTTTTAATAAGGTTATGTTTATGATAAACATTCATTTTGGTAGAATTTGGCAAGGCTAGATTTTCACTGTAAAAAATTATTTCTTACGAAAATATTAACGGTTTTTGCGATTTTACAAAATCAAGGTTTTACTTTCACTCAAATAACGCCAAGACCTGTTTTCTAAGCCCCCTGTATACAACAGTCATAACCCCAAGGCCGTGAATGTCAAGTTGACAGCTGACAATTTCCCTCTTCAAGTACAGTAACCCTGTATAGTCCAAAACATAAAACACCAAATTGGTGATAAAATAAAAAATTAATGAGGTCAATACCTCTGTTGTGGTCTTTAATTCGGCAATTATGTGAAACTATTTGTAAGGGCATTGAACCCTGTCAAGTAAAAGCATTTTCGTGATTTTTCTGGTTGTGATTTGGTGGGGTGTTAATACCAACATAACAGAAAAAATGTAACAATAAAACCAATATGTCGGATGAAAAAAAATGTTAATTTTTCAATGGTTTTTGCACATTTTGCCCCCTGTACTAACCTCAGCGGCCCTCCCCTGTTTTTCCTCTTGTTCATCTCACCGTTACCGTGATGGCCGGTATGGTCCTTATTTCTCGTCGGTACCGGAATTTTGGAGTCGTTGAATGTACAACTGTTTGAAAAAAAAACTGCACGAGGTACTTTCGCGACCCTCAAATGACACAAAGCAGCTCCGAAGACACCTAGAAGCGCACAAAATGGCTCAGTGACGTAATCACGACGGTGCGAAACTGGAATTACCTCTTCACATTCGTGGCAGACGGTACCGTGGGCGGTGGCGTCCTCGACTCGCTTCGCTCGAGACCTGGTGCTTGGATTGGGTGCTTTAAAAAACCGATTCGTGAGATAATAAACAATTATAACACAGCATTTGCACAAAGTGTTGTCTGTCACAGTGACATGGACAAACTGCGCATGCGTTGATAACACTTCGGTCATTGCTTCGTTTTTCCGGTTTGGTTTATGGCGCCAAAAGCGGGATCAATAAATAAGGGCCTGCGCCCCAAGGGACAACTACCTGTTGGTGGTGGCCTAGTTTAAGGGAGGTTGCAACAAGAAGGGATTTGGGCGAAAAGGTGAGTTGGTGTTTGCTTTTACGACAATCAAGAAGGTGATGATGCATTGCCAACCTGGCAAATGCAAATAATTAGGGACTTTTAACAAAAATTAATTAATTTATTAACTAATTGACAAAATTAATTAATAAACAAAACGTCACATCTGTTTCCGTGTCTGCCTTTTTGTCATAAATAAATTATTCAAAATTCAGTTCATAAAATTAAAATTTGGAGGTAAATTTAAAAATAGTAAAGTCTGTTTTTTTGTTAAATGGAAATTACCAAGTCAAAATTTTGGTGAAAAAATTGGTAGCAGCTTGTCTCCATAGCCACAAATTTTGTTTGCTCTTTGTTTTTGTCCCTAGAAATTTTGTTAAAAAATTACGGTTATGTGTTCAAATTGAAATGTCAAAATTTTGACTTTTATGAATCTTGTGTGCCGGTTTGCCCTTTGAAAGCGTCTAAAGACAGAATTCAGTGCTAATAATTTTGATAAAAACACACGGCAAGTAAATATAATGTTGTGAACGAAAATGAGGTTCTTGCTACAAAAACTTTGAAGAAAAAGGACGTATATACAAAAAAAGTTATTTAGCAAAAGATACAAGTGGGTATTATGATAATTGGTAATAAATTTTGTGTAATTTATTGAAATGAGGTCAAAGTTGATGCATTTTATAAATTCTTCTTCAGCTTTAGTTTCAAAATTGTTACTTTTTCAACTCGTTCCTCAAAAACGATGCACAAGACACTAATTTAATTGCGTTCTTTCCGAAGTTCTTTCTCATTCATGTTTATTTTGTATTTTTGTCAATTTTTTACTAAAAATTGAGAATGTTTAGCAAACCTGCATTACAAATTGCGTCTACTCTCTTTTTATAACTTCCTGCTTGCGAACTATTCGTTTCCAAATTTCGAAAAACTGTTAGTGTACCGAATTTGTTTCTTTTTTGGTGTTTCGTCTCTAAATTTTCTTAGACGATTTTTTGTTAATGACATTGTTTTCAAATTAATTCAAAAAACCGGAACTGCCAACTTCCTTTATTAAAATTACCCTGAATGAATTTACTAGTGATGCCATCAACGTTAAGACTGTTTGGCATTTCCATTAAAAAAAAAACAGACTTTATATGAATTTGTTATATGGGAATGAAACGTGAATTAAAAATAAAAAAAATAACTGTTTAAAATTAAAATTTAATAATAATTGGTTTAGTAATCTAGGAATGAGTAAAACGAAATTTGCACTTCTTTTTGAGGTCAACTGTACGTATAACCAACATAACAAAAAAAATACAAAACTGTTACAAAACTGGATTTTCTAAAAAGTAATTCAAATTTCATTATTAATTGCTCAAAAATTGACATTTGAATTGTCTTTCAGTGTCGCCAACCAAAAATTCAAGAATTGATATCAAAACTAGGCTTACACTATACAAGACTATTTTTTATTTTTTAGTCAACTGTAATACCAACATAACCAAAAAATATACAAACAATGTTACAAGTTTTTGATTCTTTTGTATGAAATTGGGATACAGTAGAAGCCTTTTTTGGCGGTAAATTTGAATTTTTTGCTTGTTTAGATGACGAAGAACTCCTCGCACCCCCCTTACTCCTTCAAGCAATTCAACGACGAAATCAACAACTTGTACAAGTCCCTCAAAGACAGCAACTACACCGACGCGGAAATTCGCAAGATTTTCGCCCCTTTGGCCCCCGAAACCCCAAAAATGAGGCTTTCAACCGCCATTTTCATCACTTCGATGGTCACACTTGCTATTCTTTACTTCGCCAACAATTTTGAAACAATCTCGTGGCATTTATCGGCCCTTGGGCGCATTTTCCTAATCAAAATTCTGCCATTTTGGAACTGGACTAGTCTGAAAAACGAAAAATGCCTTATTTGGAAACCTTCAACTACAACGACTCCCGAAATTATTAATTTCAACTGCCATTTATGCGAAAACCTCGAACTTATCGACGTTTACGACGAAATTATGCAAGAAACTCTAAAAAATCGCTACTTGGATGTGGAAATTCCGGTGATAATCAAGAAAAGTTGGCTAAATATGGCCGACTTTTTTGACAGTCTTGTCAAAAACGCCGCCATTGCTGACTCGCAACCTTGCAATTTGGCCACAAACGTCTACAACGGGGTGACAAGTGTCAAAAATCTACTTTCGAGAACACAACTTTTTGACAGTTTTTTCCTCCATTTTCAAAATTGTGATTTTCCCGCCGTTAAACAATTTCGGGGGTTTACCCCACGTCCGGCTTTTCTACCCCCGGAACTGTCACCAGTGCAATATAATTGGTTGTTGTGGAGCAGGAATTACAACATGACTCAGTTTAAAGCCATCGGATTGGTCGATAAAGTGGCAGTGGTGGGGCAAATTACCGGCGCGAATTTCCTACGATTGGTTCCGAGGAATAACTGCGAGGGGGAGTGCCCCCAAATTGGGGTTAAACTGCAAGAGGGGGAGTCGATTGTCTTCACCGGGTTGTGGAATTTGGAGTATCGGCCGGATTTTGGCGAAAATGTCGCCGCCATTTTGGAAATGCATTAGGCTGGTGTGAATCAGGCTTCCAAGTTTTACAAACTATAAGACCTAGGGCGAAAATAAAAAAACTAACAGAATTTTGCACTTAAAAAATTCATAACTCGAAAAATATACGTTTTTTGGTGTTTTTGGTGTAGTGAAATAAAAAATAAATGTGTAATAAAGGGAAAGAACAAAAATGGCATGCACATCTTTTTATTTAGCTCAAGGTACACAATCTACACACCCTAATAGGGACTTTGACTCGCAATATCACAGTTAAATAACCTATAAAAACTAAAACCCCTAAATTCCCCCACTATCCCTCTTATGCATTTTCAAATGTCTGGTCAAGTGTGCCTTGTTCCTGGCATTATACGAACACACCATACATTTAAAAATGCCGCCATCTTCCTCTTTGACATGTCTCAACTTGTGTGTATTGAGTGCATCCACCCATTTTGTCTTAAAGGGACACTCCTGACATCTATACTTATAGGAGTCTTCCCCATCATTATGGACAGATATATGGCGTGTTAGTTTCTTCTTCTTGGTGTGTTCGTAGAGACAATATGGGCATTTGTAAGCCTTATTGGCATTTCGGTGCGACAGCATGTGGCTCCTTAGACACTTCTTGCGTGTCGTTTCAAACACACAAACTGTACATTTGTGGGTTTCCCCGAATTCCTCGCCGGGAATCACCGCCATGTGTTTACTCAAACTGGCTTTGCGGCGCGTCTCGAACGGACATTGCGGACACTTGTATGTATGTATCTCATCTTTGCTTTTATGGCTCAGGGAGTGTTTGAACAACGAGCGTTTTTCTTTGGTTTTGTATGGACATTCCGAACATTTATATTTGTAAAAATCATCGGAAGTTTTATGTACGAGCATATGCGAGGTGAGACTATAGCTCAATTTGGTCTGGTAGCTACATTCGGGACACTTATATATCAAAGCTTCAGAATTGTGGTTATGTATCAACAGTAGATGTCTCTGTAAGCCATCTTTGCGTTTCGTAGCAAAGTCACATTCGGGACACTTGTGCATTTCTAATTGGTTGCTCGACTTGTGGATCAGACTGTGTTTGCGTAAGTAGTGTTTTCGTTTGGTTTCATACGAGCATTCGCCGCAATGGTAGATGGGGGTCTCGTCACGTGACTTGTGAAGAAGGATGTGTTCGGTGAGACTTTTCCGGTATTTGCTCCGAAAAGTGCAACTATTGCAAACGTATTTCTTCTCGGAGTCGTTGTAGGGCAATTTGCGACGGGTATTGTGCCGGTAGACCGGTTTCTGATCCCTGGAATAGCGCACTTTTGGACCAGCTCATACACACTGGTGTATAATTGGTTGCATAACATTGACATTTTGATTACTTACGTTTCAGTCTCCAAATCCTCCACTTTCGGTTTAACATCCTCAAAATTACCACTGGAATCGCGCGGTTTTGCCTCAGAGCCAATTTTGGAACATTTGTACGAGTAGTAAAAGTCTTCGAGATATAATCTACGTTTTTGGCCCTTGATTTTGTTTAATAACTCAATTGCGCCGTTTGATTTTGTTGTCATTGTTCTTACACCAGTTTTTTAGTGAAATTGATCAAAATTTCGCTCAGAACAATGTAAATAAACACAACCTTAATTTAAAGAGTTTGACATTTTGGTGGTTTAAGAGTGAATTGTATCGAGTGCGAAGTCCACTAAGTGCGAATGGTGTTATAAATAAAAAACGAGGCAATAATATAATTGTTTTATTGCACAAATTTACAACAAATAACCATAATAATTCAAAACAATGCATTAGTAATTGTAAAATTTGTAAAACAAGGCAAATTTGTAATATGGTGTATTGTTGGTTGTCTACCAACTTGTTATGTAAGATTTGAAACATTTGTGTTTTATTATTTTAATTAAAATTTTTTGATGACACCTAAAGTATAAGTTACAACAAATGACGTCTTTGTTCACCTCCACATTAACATATATCTTATTTGTGCATTTATTTTTCAATTGTAAACAAATTAAAATTCATAAGGCCGATTGGTAAAACTTGTACATCATTAGTTGTTGATTAGAATTTCTTCGAAATGAGTTCGGTGACTCTACGAAAAGATATTTATTGCATTTTGTGGTTTTCATTTTTTTTAAGATGTCAATGTTTCCATCAGAAAATAATAATTATGCAGGAGAGAAAAAAAAAGGAATATATGTTTAATGAGAAACAATGAAGTCTAGAGGTCAAGACATGAAAAAACTAACCATACAATGACCTTTCTTAATCTTAATCAAAATTTCATGGTACAGTCACTATATGTGTCATCACTTGTAACACAGACTGTATTCAATGCTATTTCAAAAATGTTTCAACTTGCATTACATAATTTCGCCCGATTTACACTAGGAAACAGCCAAATGCCAATTATATGGGCTAATATGCTAGACAAGAATGTAGGTTGGCACGTCTGGTTGCATTATTTTCCGGTCAGTGATACCAAATCAACAAAATTAATAATTTTCACTTGCTTTACATTAAAATTCCCAAATCCAGTGTTGCAAAAATACCCGCAATATATTATATAACTGAATAAAAAACATAATTATAGTAGAGACGAAAATAAATCACGAGGAGTGTCATTTCGCAATGCTTAACTTGTAAACAATTTTTCCACGCCAACTGGGCGACTAAATTTTCTTTCGACTTTTTGCAAAAAATTATCTCTGTGTGATAATCCGCCATCTTTGTCAAGCGATGCGATTTTGTTCTCAAAAACAAAAGAATGGCCGTTGATAGACCAAGGTAACTTTATCAAAAATAATGACAATTGATTCGTTTTTTTTTTCTAGAATAATCACAGTTCCTTGCACTCCTGAGCACTACAAGGAGTCTCAAACCGACATCGAGGACAGTCTTAAAGTGTTTCTCTCAACTGACATCGAGTAAGTCAAAAATTCAATTTTTCACGTTTTACCAGTCTACTAGATTTAAGAGCAAGAAAGTGAAATGGCGAGAATTTGGCAAACAATTGAAAGTTGCCATTTTGGTGGGCATCTGGATTGTGTGCAGTTGTGCCCTAATGACCAACAATGTCAAAGTTCAACACATGCACCAATTGAGTATTTCTAGTGGCGAAACTAAGAGTAAGTTTTGAGTTTGGCGCCACGAGTAATGTTGGCACCCCTTTTCAGGCTTCTTGATCTTGGAAGAGCCCCAAAACACGCAATTTCGGGTCACTCTCGAAGGTGCTCTTCTTCCATCGTGTTACGAAAACTTGTCGGTTAATTTTTTGAACGTTTGGGTGCAGTTGGTAGTACTGAAACAGCCCTCTCGCAAATTGAAACCCAGCAATATTCTCCTCATCCAGAACGTTTCTGATGTTTGGGAAGTGGCTCTGGTTCCAGAAAAGTTGATAGATGTCGTTCCGGAAGTCACTCATGAGAAAACGTTTCATTTGAACTCGATCAAAGTTGGCGATTTTAATAATAGTTTACTGGAGGTTAGGTTTAGTACCAACATGAAGACGAATTTTCCCCTATCGCTTGCTTATAACCTCCAACCGATAAATACCGATTTGGGGATTATTTACGCGGGGTTGGTACTTATCGGTTTGTATATTGCTATCATTTTTGAGCTTGTGCACCGAACGTTGGCTGCCATGCTTGCTAGTACCATGTCGGTTGCTATTTTGGCAGCACTGAATGCCAGACCTACTATGACCGAAATCATTTCATGGATCGACATTGAAACACTCTTACTACTCTTCTCAATGATGACACTTGTGACAATTTTAAGCGAAACAGGGATTTTTGATTATATGTCAGTCCTGGCATATAGGGTAAACCCAATCAGGTGTACCAACTCATTTTTTTCGAGTAGATTACAGGTGGGAAAATCTGGCCTTTGATTAACAGTTTGTGTATAACAACTGCCATTTTTTCATGTTTTTTGGATAATGTCACAACGACTTTACTCACGACACCTGTCACTGTCAAGTATGACGTTTCCAATCAGTGACTTTTTTATTTCAAGTTGGTAATATTTTAGATTATGCGAAGTCATGAAACTAAACCCGGTTCCTGTGCTTATGTATATGTTGATTTTTGCAAACATAGGTGGCGCTATTACCCCAATTGGGGATCCCCCAAATGTCATCATTGCGTCGAACACAGATGTCATAAGATCGGTAAGTGTAAACACGTTTTTTGCAACTCAAATCAACAATTTAATAAAAATAATACAATACAGAGTGATTCAAAAAAATAATAAAAATATTGACACTTTTGTCATTCGGAATTTCCAGAGGAGTAAATAAAATTCCCAAATTTTAGTCAGTGTACAGTCTGATTCACAATCATTGTCAAAATGTCACAGCCTACTACAACTAACCAGAATTAGTATTACGTAAAGTGTTATTATCTTTAAATAAATGTCAAAATAAATCAAAATCAACTAAAAAAATGGTGTCATCTGGTCTACTTTTTTTCCGTCATTAAGTTTGTTTTCAACTGTACTAATTTAGTCGAGTTTGCGGTAATGACACTGAAAAAACTCGTTAATAGCAAAAACTGCAAAAAAAACTAACCTTTTAAATCTTAATGACACTTACCTATGACATAAATAGCGACAGTGTTTTTTTCGAGAAAAAACAAAATTGTGTTACGTCACTTTTACTATTAAAGGAAATTTAAAAATTAGGACAATTCGGCCATTTTTGTTTAACAAAGCGCGAAATTTGAATTCAAGAGAAGTCAAAATGTTCTGAAATTCGTAAAATGGCGATATTACGGTCCTGTATCTTCGCAAAAAATCCCACGATTTTATCTCGCAATTAAATCCCGTTTCTCGTTTATTTTCTGGAAATCCCCGAATGCCAAAATATGTTATTGACATTGATTACCCGTTGTTTTGAAGTTGCGGTCAATTCCCGGAATGCATCAATGCTGCCACCCTAATTCCAAAGTCCTAGGCCACTTTGCCCAAAAATAAAATATCATTTTTGCGCAATTTCGTTACAAAACCGTCGAAAAGAAGCCCAAACCATATGGTCCGCACTTGACCAATAGAGAAATTAATTATTATATAACAGAGCGTAGAAATAACCGGTTCGTTCGTGCGTTAGATGTGAGACACCGAGGGAAAAAAACATAGTTTTTTAATGCGCGTATTATTGAAATTATGTTAAAATGTAACAAGTAAACAAATATTTTTTAAACTTGCTTAGGGGGGAACGCAAATTGCGTCATACCACTTTTTTTCTTCGATTTTTATGTTTGTAGGGTATCAATTTTGGGACTTTTACCCTACATATGGGAGTGGGGGCTATTATAGCCTTCGTGGTGGTCTATGCACAGTTGAGGTACAGTCATCGGGACCTGAAGGTTTTCAAATATGCGGAACCCACCGAAGTACAAGGTAAGTTTGGGGAAATTAATATTCATAAGTTGGCTTAATGAAATGTCAAAAAATTACGAGTGGCCATTTTACATATTTAATGAGAAATTAATTTTTGCAAAACATATAGGGTGGCCGACTTTCATTCTATAAGCGAAGTAAATTGAATTTTTTATTTTTTTTTAATAACACTATGAAGATATTTTGACCAAAATATCTGTTAAATATGTTTTCAGATATCTACAAAGTGATGTTTGAAAAAACAATTGACTGTTGCTTGCAGTAAACAAAGCTTGAAACAAATGTAGTTTGTAGTTCTTTAAAAATACTTTCGTTTGATGTATAGTTTGTAAAAATCTGATGATAAATAAGCAAGATTTATTTGGTCATATGATTTATGGAACACCCGGTATAATGTGACATAATTGACAAAGTTTTTGTATTTCAAATTTTGAGTTTTTTGTATTAAAAATGCGTTAAAGGTCATACATTTCCACTGTATTCTTTCTGATTGTGTTGAGTTATAAAAAAAATCTATAATCAGACTAGAAACTACATATTTTTTTATCATTTTAGTGGTATTTTTTGCAGTATCTATAGTTCGAATGACCCTGTTTAAAAAAATCTACTTTTTCAAAAATTAGACAAAACAAGGAGATTTTTATTTTTTGCACAGTTGGCCTATAATTTGGACAACCCTGTATATAAAACAATCTATTCTCAATTTTTGAAATAAAAAAAATGATCTTACATGTTAGGATTATAAAAATTATTTTTTTTGATAATGAGACAAAATACATACTAAAAAAACATAACCTCCATACTCAGTTAGTGACTTTGGCAATTTTGTAAGGATTTTGATCATTTTTTTGAAATTTTATGGAACACCCGATATAATGTAACATAATTCGCACCCTCTGACAAACTTTTTGTATTACAAATTTTGAGTTTTTTGTATTAAAAATGTGTTAAAACACATAAAATTCTTTCTGGTTGTGTTGAATTACAAAAAAATCTAATCAGACTAAAAACTACATATTTTTTGATAATTTTGGTGGTATTTTTTGCAGTGTCTATAATTCGAATTACCCTGTTTTCAAAAAAAAATAATTTTTTCAAAAATTAGACAAAATATGGAGATGTATGATTTTTTTTGCACAATTGGCCTATAATTTGAACAACCCTGTATATAAAAATCTATTCTAAATTTATGAAATAAAAAAAATAATCTTACATTTTAGGACTATAAAAATAGTTTTTTTTTGATGAGACAAAATACTTAGTAAAAAAACATAACCTCCATACTTAGTTAGTGACTTTGACAATTTTGTAAGGATTTTGATCATTTTTTAGCATTTTTTTAAAATTTTATGGAACACCCGATATGATGTAACATAATTCGCACCCTCTGACAAACTTTTTGAATTTCAAATTTTGAGTTTTTTGTATTGAAAATGTATTAAAAGATATAAACTTCGTTCTGATTGTGTTGAATTACAAAAAAATCTAATCAGACTAGAAACTACATATTTTTTAATTATTTTGTTGGTATTTTTTGCAGTGTCTATAATTCGAATTACCCTGTTTTCAAAAAAAAATCTACTTTTTCAAAAGTTAGACAAAATATGGAGATCTTTGATTTTTTGCACAGTTGGCCTATAATTTGAACAACCCTGTATATAAAA